>NC_091433.1:191926016-192204265 GCF_964237555.1 Oryctolagus cuniculus | reverse complement strand
TCACGGTCGGCAGGGCGCAGCCTGCCCAGTGTCCCGGCTCTGTATGGACGGATGCAGCCACCATGTACAGTCTGGGAGCCATGGGCTCTCCCAGGCTGGGACTCCCACCCGCCCACTTCACAGGTCACAAGACTGAGGCCCCGCTGCAGGAGTGACTCACAAAGCTCACGCAGAGAGCAAGTGACAGAACCAGAGACCCAGACTCCTGCCTCCTGGGGTGCCAACCACATGGGTCACCTGCCTCCCACCTCCAGGGACCAGGGCCCCGTGCCACCCACATGGGTCACCTGCCTCCAACCTCCAGGGACCAGGGCCCCGTGCCACCCACATGGGTCACCTGCCTCCAACCTCCAGGGACCAGGGCCCCGTGCCACCCACATGGGTCACCTGTCTCTCACCTCCAGGGACCAGGGCCCCGTGCCACCCACATGGGTCACCTGCCTCCAACCTCCAGGGACCAGAGGCCCCGTGCCACCCACATGGGTCACCTGCCTTCACCTCCAGGGACCAGAGGCCCCGTGCCACCCACATGGGTCACCTGTCTCCAACCTCCAGGGACCAGGGCCCCGTGCCACCCACAGGGGTCACCTGTCTCCAACCTCCAGGGACCAGGGGCCCCGTGCCACCCACATGGGTCACCTGTCTCTCACCTCCAGGGACCAGAGGCCCCGTGCCACCCACATGGGTCACCTGCCTCCAACCTCCAGGGACCAGAGGCCCAGTGCCACCCACAGGGGGTCACCTGTCTCTCACCTCCAGGGACCAGGGCCCCGTGGCACCCACATGGGTCACCTGCCTCTCACCTCCAGGGACCAGAGGCCCCGTGCCACCCACATGGGTCACCTGTCTCTCACCTCCAGGGACCAGAGGCCCCGTGCCACCCACATGGGTCACCTGCCTTCACCTCCAGGGACCAGGGCCCCGTGCCACCCACATGGGTCACCTGCCTCCAACCTCCAGGGACCAGGGCCCCATGCCACCCACATGGGTCACCTGCCTCCAACCTCCAGGGACCAGGGCCCCGTGCCACCCACATGGGTCACCTGTCTCTCACCTCCAGGGACCAGGGCCCCGTGGCACCCACATGGGTTACCTGCCTCTCACCTCTAGCTACTTACTTGGCTTCTGACCCTGCTAATATACCTGGGAAAGCAGCAGGTGATGGCCCAAGTCTCTGCTGCCCATGTGGGAGACAAGGAGGGAACTCCTGGCTCCTGGCTCAGACCTGGCTGTTGCAGTCATTTGGGGAATGGACCATCAGAGGGAAGCATCTCTCTCTCTCTCTCTCTCTCTCTCTCTCTCTCCCCTTTCCTCTCCCTTGTTCTTGCTCTGCCTTTCAAATAAATATAAACATTTGAAAAAAGGATTAGAGAAAACCAATAATATTTTGAGACACACAAAAACTCATGAGTTTACCTTCTATAACCCTTTCTGGGTGGAAAAATGGTTTTAAAAGATCTGTTAAAAAACCCACAGAAGACAGGGGCTCCATAAGCCTGACAGAATTAACATGGAGCCCCTGGAAACTCAGGACGTGGCGTGCCAGGCCTGGAGAGCCACGGCCCACGTCTGAGGTTTCGTGGCACCGAGTGACCCGTTGCTAAGAGCACGTCCCCCTCCCCCGCCCTCGTTCTCCTGCGCCCCGCGGGTGCCCCCGCAGACACAGCGGGCTCTGAGCTCAGAGGCTGGGCCCTGGTGGCCTGTGGCTCCCATTAGGGTCAGAAATCCAGGCAAAGCGGGCACAGCCTGCAGGGGCACTGCGGGTGTTCAGCACAGGGAGGGAGGGGCGCAGTCACCTCTCCCCCACTCCCTCCCCCAGGAAGCAGGCGCTCTGTGATGTGTATGAGTCTGTCCTGACTGTACCCATGGGAAACCTGCTACGCGGGACAGCCCTGGGGTGGAGGGCAGGGAGGATGCCCATTGTCCTGAGTGGCACAGGGCCAGTCCCAGCAGACACCACACGGGGCACGGGGCTGCACTGCCTGCCTAGGACCCTCGCTTGTTCATCTGTTCACTTATTAAACACGGAAACAAAGAGACAGAGACAGAGATCTTCCATCTGGTTCACTCTCCAAATGCCAGGAAGAGCCAGGACTGGGCCAGGCCGAAGCCAAGAGCCTGGAGCTCCATCCAGGACCCCCACCAGCTACCTAAGGACCGGGTGCTGTGCTCCGGGGGTGCCGGCGACCCCACTGGAGCCAGCAGTGGGCTGAGCAGTGTCTGTGAGATAGGAGGGCGTGGCATGGCAGCAGCCAAGAGCTCCAGGTAGAGAAGGGGCGGGCACTGGCGCTGTGGCGCGTCCAACCAGCACCCACAGGAGTCCCGGCTGCTCCATCTCCGATCCAGCCGCCTGCTAACGCACCCGGGGAAGCAGCGGAGGACGACCCAAGTGCCTGGTCCCTGGCCACCCAGATGGGAGACCAGGATGGAGTTCCAGGCTCCTGGCTGCAGCTGGTGCAGCCACTGGGGGAAGTGACCCAGTGGACGGAAGGTCTCTCCCTCTGTCACTCTGCCTTTTAGACAAATAAATAAACCTTTTTTTTTTTTTTTTTTTTTTTTTTTTGACAGGCAGAGTGGATAGTGAAAGAGAGAGAGACAGAGAGAAAGGTCTTCCTTTGCCGTTGGTTCACCCTCCAATTGGCCGTCGCGGCCGGCGCACTGCGGCAGGCGCACCGCACTGATCCAATGGCAGGAGCCAGGTACTTCTCCTGGTCTCCCATGGGGTGCAGGGCCCAAGCACTTGGGCCATCCTCCACTGCACTCCCGGGCCACAGCAGAGAGCTGGCCTGGAAGAGGGGCAACCGGGACAGAATCCGGCGCCCCGACCGGGACTAGAACCTGGTGTGCCGGCGCCGCTAGGTGGAGGATTAGCCTAGTGAGCCGCGGCGACCGCCAAATAAACCTTTATAAAGCAAAAGAGACCCCCCCCCCCAGCTCCTCCCCAGGGCTGAGCTCCCTGGGCAGGGCTCTCGGGTCTCAGCCCCGGCTTCACCACTCTGCAAATACGGCTATTGTGAGGGATTTGAAAGCGACCATCAGTGTGCCTGGCCCCTAACAGTGCTTCATGCTAAGTACTCAGTCAACAGCAACCGCTACAGTAGAGTGAGCGCTCACCGCTGCTGATGCTGGCTCGGTGCCTGTTGGCCGTGGTTACTTCTACCGTCAGCAGAGCAGGGCCGGGCCCTCGGCTGCCCCCTAACTAGTCCTCAGTCCACACTGGCGCACCCTCCCCAGCTGAGCGCCCAGTCCCCCAGCTGCAACTCAGACCGTGGGGAGCTCCTGGTCAGGCGGGGAGTGGAGCTGGGGTCGGTGGCACCGCACAGCACGGCCGGCCCAGTTTCGCCCCCGCGGGTGGGCTCCGAGGTCTAAGCCTCATCTGCATACTGGGGACGCACCCCAGGGGGTGCTGTGAGCCAGGAGACAGCACATGCAGGTAACATCCTGAGTGACACGGGACCCAGAAGCCCGCCCAGCTCCTGGGAAGGTGTGGTCTCAGGGAGCCGGGTGCACCTTGAGGTCGGCCCAGGGATGCCCCCCTCTTGCAGGCTGGGCAGAGGCCGGCCATTCTTCCCCAGGAAGTCACCTGAAGTGACCCCTGGGAAATATGAATGCCACTAAACCCCAAGCTG
The DNA here is from genome assembly GCF_964237555.1 of Oryctolagus cuniculus. Lineage (NCBI taxonomy): Eukaryota > Metazoa > Chordata > Mammalia > Lagomorpha > Leporidae > Oryctolagus > Oryctolagus cuniculus. The sequence continues at coordinate 192,200,636 of NC_091433.1, read as the reverse complement.
ACAACAGGGCTGTCCTGCGGAGGTCTCAGGCCCTGCAACCCCCTGGCTGGAGACCTTGGCTCTTGCCCACTCGGCTGCAAGGCATGGGCCGGGGATCACCTCAGGGGTGATCACCTGTGCGTGACTTTTCCAGGCGCCACACAGAATGCGGGACATGGGATGGAAAGCAAAGACACGGCAGCCCCTGGGGGCGGCTCCAGGCCCGGGGCAGACACAGCTCCCACCGCTGGCGCCTGCCGGTCTGGACCTGGGCGGTGTGCGGGCTGGGCTGGGGCCGTGGGAACGGGAGCGCAGAGTGACACAGAAGAGCTGCAGACGGTTCAAGATGAGCTTTGGACATGTAACACAGGCACCCATGTGAGGGGATTTCAAAAGGGTCGTGGGAAGTAGAAATCTACTGGAGTCCACACACAGTTTCGTCACAGTACGCATTTTCCGTAAGCTGCCCCTCCACCATCGGGACAGCACACAAGCTCACTGCCTCCCGAGCGCCCCGGGGCGCTGTGTTAGTTTCTGTCTGGTTTCTGTCTCCCCAAGCTTCCCGCGATCCACGCGTGTTCACCAAGAGTTCATTTCCTCTCACTCCACTGACTGTATAGACTTACCCTTCCTCTTATCTAAAAAGTATCATTTGAATCCCTGGTTGTTTTGTTTGTTTCATTATTATTATTTTTTTTTTTTTGACAGGCAGAGTGGACAGTGAGAGAGAGAGAGAGATAGAAAGATCTTCCTTTGCCGTTGGTTCACCCTCCAATGGCCGCCGCGGCCGGCGCACCACGCTGATCCGATGGCAGGAGCCAGGAGCCAGGTGCTTTTCCTGGTCTCCCATGGGGTGCAGGGCCCAAGCACCTGGACCATCCTCCACTGCACTCCCTGGCCACAGCAGAGGGCTGGCCTGGAAGAGGGGCAACCGGGACAGAATCCGGCGCCCCGACCGGGACTAGAACCCGGTGTGCCGGCGCCGCAAGGCGGAGGATTAGCCTAGTGAGCCGCGGCGCCGGCCCTTGTTTCATTATTTTATGATGAGAACCTGGCAATAAGGTAGCAGACCTAGTACCCAACTCCCAGCTGCCAGGATTCTCAGCGTGTGGTGTTGCCACACTCACCACCAGAGGGCACTGTTCTCCCATGCTGGGGTCAGCGCCCTGGCTTCCAGGCAGCCGCATCTGGGAGAGGCTTTGCAAGGCTAAAACGCCAAGGACCCATTCCAAAAGGGTCCAGAGAAACAGCCCTTGGCCGTGAGCCTCCAACGGTGAGGGCCACGTCCCAGGAAGGAGTTTCCAACCTCCAGAGAAAGAAGGTGAGGCAGGCCCAGCTGTGGATGGGATGGAGTACCTGGCCCAGTCCTGGGGAGCAAACCAGCAAGTGGAAGATCTCTCTCTCTCTCTCTGTGTGTGTGTGTCACTTGGCTTTCCAAATAAATAAACATCATTTTTTAAAAAAAGGGGTTATAGAGAGGGAGAGAGAGAGACATTCCACCTGCTGGTTCACTCCTCAGATGGCCACAGCAGCCAGGGCTGGGGAAAGCCAGGAGCCAGGAGCTTCTTCCGTGTCACCCATGTGCGTGCAGGGCTATCTTCCTCTGCTTTCTCAGGAGCATTAGCAAGGAGCTGGACCGGAAGTGGAGCAGCCGGGACCCGAACCAGCACCCATATGGGATGTGGCATCAGAGGTGGAAGTTTAACCCACTGCACCAGAACACCGGCCCTAGAGGACGTTCCCTCCCTTCCTTCCTGTCCCCACTCGGCCTTTTCCCTGTGCTCGGGACGTCTTCCAGCGTTTCTGCACAGGCGACAGTAACACGTCTGAGGGTCAAGTGCCCGTGCAGAGCTGACTTCTCGGCTTCCGATGCTTTGCTGGCTCAGTGGGGTCTTGCTAAGGCGTGGAAAGTCAGGGAATCCCGCGAAGGTCCCAAGAGAGGAAGCACAGACGCAGGACCCCTCTCCCCCAGCACACCCCCTCCCCAGCACAGGCTGCTCAGAGCCAGGCACCAGGATCCCAGGGGTGCACCTCGAGAGGAGGAGAGGACGGACCGCAGCTGCCGGCAACCACCTCCTCACCGGCTCCGGAGCTCGGCTCAGCCTCAGCCTGCTACCGGGGGACCCCCAGCCTGCCTGTCGGCTCCCCTCGGCTGTCCTTCTCCGTCCTGACCCTTCCGGGACGCACACAGCTTCCACAGTGCAGTCCAAGCCCTGCAGGGCGCGCCCACAGCAGGAGGTGCCCAGAGCTGGCAGAGACCTCATCCCGGCCTCCGGACACCCTCGTGTGCGTCCGGCCGCGCCCACCGAGCGCGCCAGGTCCGGCGCCCCACGCCCCTGTGCGCAGCGTCCCGGCGCTGTCCACTTCGGCGGCTGCCAGGCCCAGGGCGGGCCGTCGCCCTGACGCTCGGGCAGTCGGAGGGGCGAGGTCCCTGCTCACCGCTTCCCAGGCATCTGAAAACCAACACCGCGAGGGCTGGCGGAACCTTCCAGCTCCCGCCCGCGGCCCCTGGCCGTGTTATGTAACCGAGCGCTGATTCAGCCCCGCTGGCTGCGTGGGCTGTCCGCCTGTCCCCGCCCACGGCCACCGCCTCCGGGCCCCCAGAGGGTGCTGCCGCCCCCTGCCTCCTCTCCGGTCCGCTTCTACCGTGGCCCCGGCTCAGCGGGGCCGTCGTCACGAGTGTTCTGGAAGGCAGCTGGAGGCGGCTGGAAAGACCCCACAGCCAGGAACAGGGCTGCGGGGCCGGGGGTGCTCGCGGGGGCTCGGGGAGCGCGTGGGACACGCGGGGTGGGCGAGGGGCGCAAGGACCGCAGGGCCTGGGGAGGGGGCGGGCGGGCAGCGGAGGAGGCCCAAATCCGCGCGTGGGGATGCAGCCGCTAGGCTGGGGTCTCGCGCGCCCCCGACCCGTCCCGCGCACTCACCGCACTCCCTGCGCCCGCAGCGGGTCGGATCCGGGCCGGGCCGCGAGCGGGGGGCTCTAGGGCACCCCAGGTCTCCGACTCCGCCAGCAGCTGGTCCAGCAGGCGCAGGGTCTCCTCTCTGCCGTCGGGGGGCGCCGCCGGGCCGGGGTCCTGGTCCGCCGCGTCCCGCGCCGCCCCCGCGGCCTGTGCCGCAGTCGCCGGGCCCCGCGGCGCCGCCCCGCCCTCCGCGGCCGCCCCACCCACCCCCGGCCTGCGGCTGTCAGGGCTGCGCCGCCGCCTCTGCGCCCGGCCGCTCCGGCTGCTGCCGCTGCCCATGGCGCGCCCGCCGCCGCCCGGACGCCCGAGCAGGCCCTGCGCCGGGGCGCGGCCTAGCGCGGGAGCGCGGCCCGGGGCGGGGACGGATCCGGGGGCGGGGAGCGGGAGAGAGCGAGTGCAGGCGCGGGGGATCCCGGCCCTACCGGGACGCAGCTGCAGGCGCCGCCTCCCCGCCCCCCCCCCCCGCCCCGCGCCCGCGCCCGCGCCCAGGGGACCCTGCAAGCCCCCGGGGCGACCCCAGCCCGGCAGGTGCGGCGCTGTAGGCCCGTGCGGGGCACTGTGGGATCTCCGGGTCGACCCCGCAACTGGCCCTGCCGGAGCCCCTTCGCTCCACCCCCCACCCTGGGTTAAATGGGGCCAGAGGCGGGGGGAAGGCGGGCGCGGTCAGAGCGCCCGCGCGGGTCCAGACCGGGGAATTCGCGGGGCCTCGCATCTCAGCGCCCCACCCTCAATGCAGACGGACCCTCCTGGGACCCCGGCTCGCGTCTCTGCCTCTGCCCCGGAGTCCCCCGCAACCCCAAGCACCGCTCACTGGGGGAGAGTGGGCGTGTCCACGCTGCGTGAGACGGACAACGCTCCTCCCCGCCGTTTCCAGGCCGGAGCCCGGGGCGCCCATTGCCGCAGGTGCAGGGTGTCCGGGGCGCCGGGTGCCCGGGGCGCTGCTCGCGGACGGGACCTGGGCGTGGGGCTGCGGAGCCGCTGCGGGGTGGGATTTGGGCTGAACTTGGCCAGCCGCAGACTGGCCCTTCCCCCGTCTGACAGCTGCAGGGTGGGCGTGGAAACCTTGAGGCGGGAGAACAAGGAGTGAACGCGGGGCTGCAATCGGTTCCTGTGTGGCCGTCTCACGGAGAGAAGGAGAAGCCCACCCCCTCTTCCTGGTGTGCAGGGGTAGCCGAGGGGCCACGTGCAGGCCTCCACGCGTGTGGGGGCTCTAAGTCCACACAGGGCTCTAAGTCCCTTCAAGGAAGCAGCCCACCTTGAAACGCAGCGTCTGGGAGTAGGACTCAGGGAGACGACTTTTCATGAACCGACCCCCGCCGCCACAGGCACCGTAACTCGGGCCCGCGCGGTCCTGTCCTGCTCCCCCACACCTGCGTGGCGGCTCTGTTTCTGCAGGCGTGGAGCCAAGCTTGTTGTTCCCGTTCTGAGAGGACACTAAAGGTCGGCGCAGTTGTAGACCTGGCTTCCACCGAACACGATCAAAATCCAGAATGAGTTTTAAAATTGATTTACCAATTTCAGAGACCGGGAGAGAGAGAGCAAGGACTCCCACCCACTGTCCCACTCCCCGAGTGCCCGCACCCCTGGAAGCTCCGATCCGGGCCTCCCCGTGGGTGGCAGAGTCCAGTCCCTTGAGCCATGGCCGCTGCCTCCAAGGGTCTGCATTAGCAGGGAAGCAGAGTGGAGCTGCAGTCGGGAATCGAACCCAGGAGCTGCTGTGTGGGATGCGAGCCCCTAGCCAGCAGCGCAGTAGTCCCCAACAGTGGCTCCCATCAGAGGCCTCCCACAGCAAGCGACAGCGCCCCCAGTGCTGGCCCCTGGGAGTGCGGGTCCCGTCTCCTGCAGATCTGCTGCCCTGAGACGCCCCGAGGGCTGACTCACTTTTCCAGGAACCCACGGTTCCAAGCGGGAGACTTGGAGACCCCTTAGAAAACATAACTATGTTTTGTGGCATCGCGGGGTAAGCTGTTGCCTGTGATGCTGGCACCCCAGGTTCGAGTCCCAGCTGCTCCACTTCCAATCCAGCTCCCTGCTGATGCGCCCCGGGGAGAGCAGCAGAAGATGGCCCCAGTGCTTGGGCTCCTGCACCCACATGTGGGGACCCGGATACAGTTCCTGGCTTCAGCCAGACCCTGAGGTCTGTTGAGGTCATTTGGGGAGTGACCCAGTGAATGGAAGATACCTCTCTCTCTCTCTCTATCTCTCTCTGTCTTTCAAATAAATAATAAATAAATAAATCTTTTAGAAAAACATACTCAGGCCTGGCTTGGTTGGGATTATTTATCTTCGGAAGAAACTGGAAGGGAGGGGGAGGGGAGAAGTGGAGAGGGCATCGAGGTCAAGGAAGTGTGGAGTCGACATCCCAGAAGTTAGCCTTTGCAGTGCCACTGGCCAAGAGAATGTGCCATCGACAGGAACCCGCCCACTGTAAGCTCCAACACCCCACCATGGACAGCGGCTTCCTCAACGCGGAAGTGCTGGGTCTGGGTGGTCCCTGCTGGGCGCACCTACCCCAGGCCCCAGAGTGCCGGGAAAAGGCTCCGTCCACACGCTGGAGACGAGCCGGCCCCAGGCCTCCAGGGAGAGCTCAGGTTAAACATTAAGAGTCCTGGCTCTGCACCGGCAGCTCTCTAACTTGCTCAGTGAAGTCCCAGCCTGCTCCCATGGATTACTGATTAATGCCTGCGCAGTCTGTGCCAGGACTCCCGGCAAGCCACAGGGGTCAAGGCCCAGGGGAAGCGACTCTCCCTTCCCAAGCAGGCAGGCTCCACCCACTGGGGGCAGCCGACCCTTCCCCGGGGGCCCTAGTGCTCTGCCCCACCCCCATTTTTTGTTGTTGAAAGATCTGTTTATTTGAGAGGCACAGAGAGAGAGAGAGAGAGAGAGAGAGAGATGGAGGGAGATCTCCCATCCACTGGACTCCCCAGATATCTGCAACAGGGGGCTGGACCAGGCCAAAGCGGAAGCCCACACCCCATTGGGCTCTCCCACTGGATGCTTCCTACCCTTTGCAGACCTCAGCTCATTCACAGGCCTCACGACAGCCCTCTAAGGCGGAGAGGTGGTAAAACAGAGCGGAGCTTGCCTAAGGCCTCGGGTCCCTAGCCGTAGCCGCAGAGCTAGACTCAGCCCTAGCCTGGCGCCCCCAGGTTCTGCATTTGCTGGCTACACCCCAGTGAATGAGATGTGGGAGAACTGACTGCCGAGCTCGGAGCGTGAGGGCTACTCCTGGCGCGCGGGCACGTGCAGGAGGCTGCCCAGCCCTTCCTGTGCCTCTCCGCCAGACAGGAGTGTGGGGCCCGCGAGAAAGCCACCCCCGAGGAGCAGGGCTGCGCCCCGCAGCGGGGAGGTGCGTGGGGGCTGGCTCTGGGCCGCCTCGGTCCTCCGACACTGGGAACCCAGGCGCTGCAGGACTCGGCAGCTTTGGCCTTGGCCCAGCCGCACAGCCATCCCAGTCTGCACACTCAGGGTCAGGGTGTGCCTTCCTAGTGCATTCCCGGAGCCTCTCTGGATGGATCCATCCAGCGTGGGCCCCCGCACACTGCTCTCCAAACCCCGCCTCTGGGCGCACAGTAGGGACGCACGGCCGCCTGGGTGGGCCCAGGCCACTCTCGGGCTGTGACCCAGGACAGGGCGCTCAGTGCTGGGGCGTCTGTGCCCAGTTTCCCTTCTGCACTGTGGCTGGCAGCTCCATCAGCCTGGGTCTCCCGGGAGGACCACGGGGAAGGTCCCTGGGCCTGCTGGGGTGGGTGTGAGCCGGGAGGAGCTCTTGGTCCCTGCGGCGCTGCCTGTCGGCTGCCTCCACGGGAGGAAACCTGGATTCTGTGGGCTCCGCAGTGCCCTGGAGCTAATAAAGTTGGATTTCCAAGACGGTCCTGTTCTAGCTCATGGAGGGTTTAAAACAGGACAGATTGAGCAACAGAGTGACTCACTTTTAAGGATTTGCTAGTTTATTTATTGAAAAGGCACGTGGGGCCTGCTCTGTGGCATAGCAGGGGGGGCCGCTGCCTGTGGCGCTAGTATCCCACAGGAGCTGGTTCGAGTCCTGGCTGCACCAGGTCCTATCCGGCTTCCTGCCGATGCACCTGGGAAAGCAGTGGAGGACAGCCCAGTGCTTGCATCCCTGCACCAAATCCTGGCTTCCGATTAGCCCAGCCCCAGCCATTCGGGCCATTTGGAGAGTGACCAGCAGATGGAAGCCCTCCCCCACCCTCTTTCTCTCCCTCTCTCTGTAACTCTGCCTTTCAAATAAATAAATCTTTTTTTAAAAAGTTATTTTTAATCCACTGAAGAGTACTGATCCAAATGTACCAGAAAGTGAATTTTTTTAAGATTTGTTTTTTATTTGAAAGGCAGATTTACAAAGAGGCAAAAGCAGAGAGAGAGAGAGAGAGAGAGGTCTTCCATCCGCTGGTTCACTCCCCAGATGGCTGCAATGGCCAGAGCTGCACCAATCTGAAGCCAGGAGCCAGGAGCTTCTTCTGGGTCTCCCATGTGTGTGCAGGGGTCCAAGGACTTGGGCCATCTTCTGCTGCTTTCCCAGGCCACGGCAGAGAATGGAGCAGCCGGGACTCGAACTGGCGCCCACATAGGATGCTGGCACTGAGGTGCTGGCTTTACCCACTACACCACAGCACCGGCCTCCCATAAAGTGAATTTATCAGAAAACAAACTCCGTCTCTCCCCAGATGAGTTCAGTGTGATGGCACTCTGGGATGGTTTGTAGAGCAGCTCCCGCGGAGATGTCTGGGGCAGAGACACGAGCGGCCACGGCGTCCCCTCACCGAGCTCAGCGGCCAGTGGGAGGGACGGACCGTGGACTCAGTAAAGGGAAGGTGGACGCGGGCAGCAGCAGGTGCACAGTGGGGCGGGGGAGCTGACACGCGCGGCCCCAGCAGAAGCCGGCAAGCGCCAGGGAGAAGACAGCAGGGTGAGGGGTGCAGAAGCAGGGGGAGAGGAGATGGGAGTGGAGGGGAGAGGAGATGGGAGTGGAGGGGAAGTGGGATCCACATGCAGGGGCCTTACCACCTGCTTAGCAGGGTGGCCTTCAGCCGAGGGCTGGGGGGAGGGGTGTCCTCAGAGGGCTTGGGGCAGCCACTACTGGAAATGCACCAGCGAGCACGAAACCAAAGGCTTGGGGCCCAGCCAGGAGCAGTGGCGGGGGCTCTGGGAGTGCGGGGGTGCCCCCCACCCGCTCCAAGCCTTCCCGCGGCCTCGGGGTCTGCTCTCCTGCCTCCAGACTCAGCCCAGCCGCCTGGGAGGGACCCTGGGAGCCACCGCTGGAGAGAGGGACCCAGACCCAGGCGGCTCTGCCCTTGGGGCTGGCTCCTGGAGGGGGGGGCAGGCTCTCAGGTGGCAGAGATGCCAGGCACGTACCCATTGTTGAAAGCCCCGCAACAGTGCCGGGTCCTGACATTCGTGGGCTTGGTGTCGATTCTAGAATGAGGCAACACTTTGTCCCCTAAAACAGAGTGGGCTTCCCGGGGGCTGTGCCAGCAGATGTTTTACCCAAGGACGTGGGCCATCTTCCACTGCCCTCCCAGGCCCACTAGCAGGGAGCTGGGTCGGGAGTGGGGCAGCCAGGGCCCAAACTGTGCTCATATGGGGCCAGCATCACCCGCTGGACCACAGCGCCGGCCCCTCCGTCTCCATCTGTAGCTCGGTCTGTCTGGCCCCTGGGCAGAGTCTTGGTCCAAACACTGAGCTCCCAACATTTTTTATTTAACACCACAGAAAGACAGAGGAATCGTCGTGGACTGCAGGAGGTGGAGACATGACGGCTCAGTGTAGTCGGGACCCTGGCCCGGAAGAGCGACGTCGGGGCCCCTGGGGGCCGAGCGAGGCTGCGACGGCCACTGGTGCTCCCGGAGTCAGCTCCTCTCGGAACCCGCCCTGTGGCTCTGCCACAGCCCACGGCCAGGCTGCGGGTGGCAGGCAAACTCTGTCCTGTCTGCGCAGTTCTCCCGGGAGTCTGAAGCTGTTCTCCACGGAAAGAAAGGGGGGCTGGTATGTGGGTCTGCGCGCCCTGGGCGTGGCCGTCGCACGCTGGGTGCCTTGTCGGGCCCCAGAGCGCACACACACATAAACACACAGAGATACATCTAGAGACACATGCACAACCACACAGACACACACAGATAACCATAGAGACACACACATAGCACAGACATACACAGACATAACCACACACAGACACACACATAATGCATAGAGACACACACATAGCACTTACAGAGACACATACAGATACACAGACACACGCATAACACATAGAGACATACAAACACAGAGAGACACACAAAGATACACATCACATATACAGAGACATACACATACATAACCACACACAGATACACTTAGAGACACACACATAGCACATACAGAGACACACACATAACACATACAGACATACAAACACACACAACCACAGACACACACAGATATACACACGACACATAGAGACACACAAACACACACACAGAGACACACACATAACACAGAGACATACACATACACAGAGATGCACAGAGACACACATAACACATACAGGGACATGCACACACACAGACACACAGAGACCAGACACGCATGCGCGCTTTCCCACTAACGGTGTGTGTGGGGCTCAGGCTGGGCAGAAGCCCGCAGGGGGCTGGGGAGACACGGGGTACAGCTGGCCTCTCCCTGACGCCACGGGTCGCCCCAAACTCCCTGTAATCCCACGCAGGCCAGACACTTGGACTTCGCGGCGACTCCTCCCTCACAACCCCACCGGCCGGCCACTGCCGCTCCGAGTCCTTCTGCCATGGACCCTGGCCGGACTCCCAGCACTGCCTGGCTGACAGCTGTGGCGTGGAGAAAGCCGGGCGGCCAGCCTGACCTGCTTCGGCCCCTGCCACGCCGCAGGCGCCGAGCGCAGGTCTCGTCGCACCCCTTCCCTCGAGTGCGGCCACTGACCCCCGCGCCTTCCAGGGCAGCAGCCGACGTCCTCCGAGGGGCCCTGGTCTCCCCGCCTCTCCTGCGGCCCCACCCCTGTCCTGCCGCTCTCCCGGGCCGGGCACGTGCACCCACTTCTCTCCGCTCCTCTGTGCGGGAGGCACACGTTGAACACGACCCCTCCTGCGCTGCGGACCCCCGCATCCCCCCTGTTTTCTCCCTGTCGACCTCCTTCCGTCTCATGGATGGAGGTACTTTTGTATGTTCACGGGAGATAGAATTAAAAGTTGAGTTTACTGGGGCTGGTGTCCTGGCTGCTCCATTTTTCGATCCAGCTCTCTGCTGTGGCCTGGGAAAGCAATAGAAGACGGTCCAAGTCCTTGGGACCCTGCACCTGCATGGGAGACCCGGATGAATCTCCTGGCTCCTGGCTTTGGCCTGGCCCAGCCCTGGGTTCTTGTGGCCCCTTGGGGGGTGAACCAGTGGATAGAACATCTCTCTCTCTCTCTCTCTCTCTCTCTCTCTCTCTCTCTCTCCCCTTCTTTCTCTGTAACTCTGCCTTTCTAATAAATAAATAAATACTTTTAAAAATGTATTGATTCTTTATCTGTGAGGCAAAGAGACAGAAAGAGAGGGAGAGAGTACTCTTGCCACTGGCTCATTCCCTAAATGCCCACAACAGCCAGGGCCGGGTCAGGCCGAAGCTGGCCTCAATCCAGGTCCCCCACCCGGATCACGGGGACATAATTATCACCCTTCACCTCCCTGGGCCTGCATCAGCAGCAGGTGGAATCAGTGGCCGGAGCCGGGGCTGGAATCCAGGCACTCGGATATGGGATGTGGGGGTCGGCACCGGGGTCTTCAGTGCCCTGATGCGTCCCAGACCAGCAGGGGGTCAGGCTTGCTGTGCCTTGGTTTCTCGTCTGTCACGCGGGGCTGACCGTTGAGCCAGGCAGAGCGCAGGGCACACGGCAGGTGCTCTACCGACGCGGGCTTGGTGCTTCTGCCCCGGCCACAGCTGGGACTTGTGTGAGCACCGCACGGCCCGGCACGAGACAGGAGCTGAGAAGACACTAGCAGGTGGCACTGTCCCAGCCGTCCTGCCAAACGAGCGGGCAGTGGCTCAGAGCAGACGCTTGCCCAGGGCCACGTGCGCCCGGAGGGACCGTTGTGCCAACTGCCAAGGATCACGGTGAGGCCGCTCACGGCGAGGTGGCCACGGGTGCCCAGGCCCAGGGCAGACCCGTGCTCTGTGCTCTGTGACCCCGTGTCCCCCCAAGGACCTGTGCCAGTGTGCGTTCTGAATAACGGACGGCTGCCCTCCCTCCACAGAGACCTCGGGTCGACTCCTGCTTTGCTCCTCAGCTCCTGGGTCAGGCCCGGGTGTCTCCCAGGCCCTGGGGAGCAATGGGGAGAAGTTTGCTTCCTGTGCCTTCTGGCTGGGAGGCATCGGAGTGAGCACAAAGGCGGAGGCTCCCCCTGGTGGCCGTTCGTGGCACACGCATTGCAGGACAAGTCCCAGAGCCCAGGTGAGCCACACATCAGGACCTCGACGTGCGAGAGGTGTAGGGACACCATCTGCCCCAAAACGAGGGGTGAGGGGGCCTGTGAGACTGGATGAGGGCAGAGTGGGACGCGCCCTGTGATGGGGTCAGCTATTTATTTATTTTTATTTATTTATTTATTTATTTTGACAGGCAGAGTGGACAGTGAGAGAGAGAGACAGAGAGAAAGGTCTTCCTTTGCCATTGGTTCACCCTCCAATGGCCGCCGCGGCCAGTGTGCTGCACCCAGCGCACCGCGCTGATCCGATGGCAGGAGCCAGGTACTTCTCCTGGTCTCCCATGGGGTGCAGGGCCAAAGCACTTGGGCCATCCTCCACTGCCCTCCCTGGCCACAGCAGAGAGCTGGCCTGGAAGAGGGGCAACCGGGACAGAATCTGGCGCCCCGACCGGGACTAGAACCTGGTGTGCCGGCGCCGCAAGGCGGAGGATTAGCCTAGTGAGCCGCGGCGCTGACCCAAGGTCAGCTATTTATTATTTTTAATATTTTTATCATTTGAAAAGCAGAGTTAAAGAGAGGGAGATACAGAGAAATTTCCATCCGCTGGTTCATTCCCCAAATGGCCCCAACATCCAGGGCTGGGCCAGATCAAAGCCAGGAGCTTCATCCAGGCCTCCTTCACGGTGCAGGGGCGCAAGCACTTGGGCCGTCCTCCACTGCTTTCCCAGGAGCATTAGCAGGGAGCTGGGTCGGAAGTGGAGCAGCCAGGACCCGAACCAGCACCCGTATGGGATGCTGGTGCTGCAGACGGCAGCTTTACCCAGTGTGTCCTAGCACGGGCTCCAATGAAATAAATCTTAAAAGAAAAAAAAAACAAACAAACAAAGATTAGCTGCCTGCTGAGGGTGGGTGTGCCGCTCCACCCTGCTGATGGGCGGGGAAGATGATGGGACTTGGGTGGTGCCTGGGGCTCGGGATTGGCGGTCTTATCTTTCCTGACCCCTGCCTCACCCTCAGCATTAGGCTCAGTAATTCGACTTCCAGGAACCACAAGGGTGTCCACTGCGGCGTTATTCACAGTAGGGAAAAACTGGAAATGACCTACATGCGTGTTCAAGACTGCTAGGACTTGGGGTTGGTGCTGTGGCGTAGCAGGTACAGCTGCCGCCTGCAGTGCCGGCTTCCCGTATGGGTGCCGATTCCTGTCCTGGCTGCTCCTCTTCCGATCCAGCTCTCTGCTGTGGCCTGGAAAAGCAGTAGAAGATGGCCCAAGTCCTTGGGCCCTGCACCCATGTGGGAGACCCGGAAGAAGCTCCTGGCTCATGGCTTTGGATCAGTGCAGCTCTGTATGGATGTGACACAGCCGTGCTGATGGCTCGGGTCTCTGTGTAGACCAGAGACAGGGTCTGCCCCTGCTGCGGCAACCATGGGTGGGACCCGGAGTGCAATAAACCTACAGCGGGCTGATTTTTCTTTTTTGAGAATTATTTTTTTTTGACAGGCAGAGTTAGACAGTGAGAGAGAGAGACAGAGAAAAAGGTCTTCCTTCCATTGGTTCAACCCCCAAATGGCCACCGCTGCCGGCGCTGCATCGATCAGGAGCCAGGTGCTTCTCCTGGTCTCCCATGGGGTGCAGAGGCCCAAGCACTTGGGCCATCCTCCACTGCACTCCCGGGCCACCGCAGAGAGCTGGCCTGGAAGAGGAGCAACCGGGACAGAATCTGGTGCCCCAACCGGGACTAGAACCCTGGGTGCCGGCACTGCAGGCGGAGGATTAGCCTAGTGAGCCGCGGCGATGGCCAGGTTGATTTTTAAGGGGATCATTTTGCGTGCCCCATAAATGATGTTATAAATATCCAAACGGCCCTCGGAAGAAGCAAGTTCCCCAGCCCTGATGGACAGTTATCATGAAGAACAGAGTTTGCTGTCCACAGAGAGAGAGCTTTGAATTGCAATGGTCATTTTCACGCCTCGAAGAACAACGAGATGAAGGAGATGAAGCCGGCACTCAACAGGGCTGTGGGGGGTGGGGCCAGGAAATGGACAGAAGTAGGCCATGGACAAGCCGCTGAAGTTTTCTGTAACAGGAGACCACGGGGTGTGGGTGCGGGGTGCAGAGGGCTGAGCCTGACACACCCTGCCCCACACTGAGCCCTGAGGTCGGACCACCAAGCTCACCGCGTCACTAAGGCCCAGTGACTTGTCCAAGGTCACCCAGTGAGCGGTCACAGGGGACTCCCCCCTGACTCCCACACTGATCTCTCTGAAAGCAGCTACGCTCTGGGAAGTTCTACCTCGCAGCTCAGGAGCAGCCGCTGACCCGGCACCTCCTGGTTACAGATCAGCTAAAATGCCTGGGTGGTGGCAGCGGCTGGGGGAGCTTCGCCTCCATCTGCACGTGTCGCCAGCTCCGAATGACTTTCCTTTCCCGTTGGCTGTTCCCTCCCCTCTGCCCCTTTTGAGAAAGGGGAGCCCAGGGCCATTGGGGTGGCGCCGTGGCTTAAGCCTCCACGTGGGACGCCCCCATTCAAGTCCCGGCTGCTCCACTCCCGATCCAGCTCCCTGATAATGTTCCTGGGGTGCACCAAGTGCTCGGGCCCCTGCTACCCTCATGGGAGACCCGGATGGAGTTCCAGGCTCCGGGCTTTGGGCCTGGGCCAGTCCTGGTTGCTGTGGTCATATGCGGAGTGAACCAGCAGAAAGACCTCTTTCTCTCTCTCAGTCTGCCTTGCAAATAAATAAAATTAATCTTAAAAAAGGAAAATAAGAAAGGTGACCTCCCTTTCCAGGGCAGGCGGTGTTAAAGCAAAAGTCATTCAGTAATGAGCCAAGAGGAAGCTGGGCTGGTCGTGAGGAACGGCCTGGAATTCTTACTGTTCAAGTCGATCCGTGGGAAAAGCCTTCAGACGGGGCCCGGATGGGGTGGGGGGGAGTACGGAGAAGTGACAGCAGGGAGACCAGAGCATGCAAAGGCCCTGTGGTCAGGCCCTGGGGGGAGAGGGGAGACAGTGGTGACCAAGGGGTCAGCGGGAGGCCGGCCAACCTCACCCTCAGCTCGCTGGCTGGCTCTCAGCGTGCCGCGGCCAAGCCATGCTCCAGCCACCAGGGGACCGACCAGTTCAGAGACCGGGATGATCAGGGGCCTGAGAAGGCTGGCCGCACACTTCCCTGGGCCGTTAGTGCTTGGGAAGCCAGAGGACCCCACGAGGGAGGGGCGGGTGGGTAGCAGAAGGGAAAAGCCCTGAACATATGTGCACTGAGCACGTGGTGGGCATCGCGCAGCCCCCAGAAGGAAGGACCCCCCCCCCCCATGTCACAGCGCAGATGAACGTCGGAACCACGCTAAGGGAGATGAGTCAGAAGAGAGACCACGGCTGGGGCCCCGTCTACACCAGGCACCTGGGGGAGTCACATTTGCAGGGGTGGTGGGCAGAGAGGGTGGTGGGAGGGAGTCGGGGGAGTGAGCTCCACGGTACAGAGGTCCGGGCTGGGCAAAGCTCTGGGTGGACGGCGGTGGTGGCCGGGCAGCGAGGTTCATGCCTTTTACGCCATCCATCGCACAGTGGAAGTGGCCAAGGTAGCCTTACGTGTATTCACAATTTAAAGCACAAATCTTTGTACACTTTCAGAGCTGGGGGCGGCAGGAAGTCCGCAGAGTCCTGTCTGGGCGGCTCCGGGCTGGGCTCGCTCCCGTGGCCTCGCTGGGGCTGGGAGACCCGCACGGAAGTGCCCTCTCCTGTGACCGTCGCTGGTGCTGGCTGTGAGCAGGGGCCTCTACGCCAGGCTGCCTGTGTGTCCCGTGTCACCCGGGGGGACGATCGGGGGGGGGGGGGACGCCACCCACGACTCATTCTCGCGTGCGGCCGGCTCCAGTCTCCTGCCAGCCACACAGCCTGGCCCAGAGTGAGGCTGTGAGCCCAGCGGGGCGCCCTGGCCGCCATCCTGGGGGCCGGTTTCCCCAGCAGCCAAGGTCTCCCGGCCGAGAGCGGCATCTGCCGGTAGCAAAGCGTTTTTTCCATAGCGGCACAGGGCTGCGTGGTTTGCAGGCGCCCAGGATTACTCAGACCTGGGTTCCAGTTTTCATTCTCTCACCTCCTGTGAGGTCTTCCTGTGAATAACTTAACCTGAACCTAACAACGCCTTCAGACCCAACTTCCTGTTTATAGCCGGGGACGGGGGTAGGAACCGCCAGGCAAATGCAGAATCTGGGACATTCTGCAAGGAAACCGGCGGACTTGGGAAAGTCGGCCTTGTGGGGGAAAGGAGGGGGATTTCAATCATAGGAGGCCGAGGAGGGACGGCGGCAGGAGGCGGCGGGGTAAGCCCCGGCGGTGAACGCTGGCCGGTGGAGTCGCGGCTGCTCTGCTCCCAGTCCCTGTGCCTGCTCTGGGGAAGACAGCGGATGGCCGCTGCCAGCCGTGAGAGACCCGGGTTGGGGGGGGGGGCGCCTTGCCATTGCTGCCGTCTGGAGAGTGAGCCAGCAGGTGCAAGACCTGCCTCCCCCTCTCTCATTCTGCCTTTCAAATAAAGAAAGAAAAAGAAAAGAGACTTAAAAAAGATACAACCAAACACAAAACAGACCCTGGATAGGATGCAGCATCCGACAAATCCTAAACAGGAAACAACTCGGGACATTCGAGTATGGACGTGAGGGAATACTTATCGTCGGTCTTTCAGTTTTCTTTTAAAATATTGTTTATTTGAGAGGGTAGGGGAAAGGTTCACTCCCCAGCGGCCTGCGGCAGCTGCGGCCGGGCCGGGGCGGCGAGCGCGCTGCAGGCGTCCGGCAGGTGCAGCGCCGCCCAGTACCGGAGCCATCGTCCGCTGCCTCCCGGCCACGCACCAGCGGGAAGCCCGCCCCACCCCCCGCGGGGGCGTGGCCGCGGCGGCGGAAGTAGGCGTGACCGCAAGTGGGCGTGGCGCCCTGCCGGGAACCGGGGGGGTCGGGGGCGGAGCCTGCCCTCTCGCGGGCCAATCGGGGAGTAGACGTCAAAACTGGCGCGGAAAGTTGAAGGGCGAAACCGCGGCCTGGGCTCGCGCGCCCGTTTTCCACAGCGCATACGGGCTCTTTGAGCCGAAAGGTCATAGGTTAAGCCAGGAATGGCGCCGGCGCTCGCCCTTTCTGGCGGCGGGGGGCGTCGGTCAGAGCTGTCGGTAAATGGAGCTTTCCGGAGCGGGCCCGCCCCTCGCGGCCCGGACGGCAGGGTCCCCCCGCCCCAGCCGGCCGCAAAGTCCCGGTTCTTCCCTCGTTTCCAAAACCTTCCTTCCGGGGTCTCCGCTCCGCCGGGGGGGGGGTGTACGCCAGGGGCGACCCGCGCAGCCGGGGTTTCGGAGGAAAGCCGCCCCGGGGTCTCGAGCTGGTTTACAAGGCTGCACGCCCCTCGCATGCGGACACCCCCACAGCCGCAGGCCCCGCACTCGCAGGGACGCCGGGGCTGAGAACTCGGGGCCCAGCGACCGCGGCTGTCGCCCCGCAGGCAGGGCAGATCCCGGGATGGCACCCCCGCCCCAGGGACCCAGATGGCGGCCGTGCGGGGAGCCCGGGCCCGCAGGCAGGGCAGATCCCGGGGCCTGGCACCGCCGCCCCAGGAACCCAGATGGCGGCCGTGCCGGGAGCCCAGGCCCGCAGGCAGGGCAGATCCCGGGATGACACCAGATGGCGGCCGTGCCGCAGCCCTGGTGCCGACCGCGCGAGGAGCCCAGGCCCGGCGTGCCCGGACCCCGCAGATAGAACAGATCCCGGGATGGCACCCCCGCCCCAGGGACGCAGATGGCGGCTGCGCGGGGAGCCCAGGCCCGGCGTGCCCGGGCCCCGCAGATAGGACAGATCCCGGGGCCTGGCACCCCGCCCCAGGGACCCAGATGGCGGCCGTGCGCAGCCCTGGTGCCGACCGCGCGAGGAGCCCAGGCCCGGCGTGCCCGGCCCCGCAGATAGAACAGATCCCGGGATGGCACCCCCGCCCCAGGGACCCAGATGGCGGCCGCGCGGTGAGCCCAGGCCGGCAGGCAGGGCAGATCCCGGGGGCTGGCATCCCCGCCCCAGGGACCCAGATGGCGGCCGTGCGGTGAGCCCAGACCCGCAGGCAGGGCAGATCCCGGGATGGCACCCCCGCCCCAGGGACCCAGATGGCGGCCGTGCGCAGCCCTGGCGCGACCGCGCGGGGAGCCCACGCCCCGCAGCCCCGGGAGGCGCGGAGGGAGCTCCCGCGCGGCGCTTGAATCTCCCGCGCGCCGCGCCGCGGGGCGGGGCCTGGCCGGGGGCAACCAATGGGAAGGGCCGAGCGCCGGGCCCCCGCCCCTCCGGCACGCGCGCATATAAAGGCCGCGGGCCCGGGCCGCCGGCAGTCGCTCTCGCGCCGCGTCCGGGTTGCACCTCTCCGCTCCTCGCTCCTCGCTCTCGCCGCCTCGGTCTCCGCCATGCTCTCCGTCCGCGTCCCGCTCGCCACCCTCGCCGACCAGCAGCAGCTGCAGCTGTCGCCGCTGAAGGGGCTCAGCCTCGCCGACAAGGAGAACACGGTGAGCGCCGGGCCGCGGTGCGGGGCCGGGCGGGGCGGTGCGGGGAGGGCCTGCCGGCCCCTGACACGCGTCTCTCCGCAGCCCCCGAGCCTCAGCGGGACCCGCGTGCTGGCCAGCAAGACCGCCAGGAGGATCTTCCAGGAGCCCGCGGAGCCGGTGAGTGGCGGGGCGGGGCCCGCGGGGCTGCCCGCAGGGGGAGCCCGTGCTTGGCGCCAAAGCCGCTTTGTCCGCTCAGCTGACTCGCGCGCTCCCCGCCCCCCCGCCGCTTTCCCGCCAAAGCGGGCCCTCCCGGGGGCCCCCTCCCCCACCGCGGGGCCCAGGGCGACGGCCGACCCTGCTCGGCGGATCGAGGGAAGAGGCGGGTTCGTCGAGTTCGGCCTGCACTTAGCTTTTTTTTCTTCCCTCTCCCCCTACAGAAGTCCCCGGCGCCTGCCGCTGGCGTGGAGGACGAGCCCCTGCTGCGGGAGAACCCGCGCCGCTTCGTGATCTTCCCCATCGAGTACCACGACATCTGGAACATGTACAAGAAAGCCGAGGCGTCCTTTTGGACCGCGGAGGAGGTGAGCGCCTTCGGCACCTGGCCCTGGGAGGACGCCACGCTGGGGCTTGGGCTTGGACTTGGACCGAAGTGCACTTAGCATCTGACCCCCCACCCCCCACCCCACCGAGGGTGCTGGGTGCAGCCGGCCGGGGGACCCGGCGCCGGCGGAGGGAACACAGGGCGGGGTGTGAGCTGCCGGCCCTTCCCTCTGCTGAAATCGCGGGCGTTTGAAATTTCAGGTGGACCTCTCCAAGGACATCCAGCACTGGGAAGCCCTGAAGGAGGAGGAGAGATACTTCATATCCCACGTGCTGGCTTTCTTTGCGGCAAGCGATGGCATCGTCAATGAGAACCTGGTGAGTACCCCGTCCGCCTGGAATTCACATAAACATTCAAGGTAGAACTGGTTCTCTTTCCTCACTTAGTTTTTTTTCCTGGACCGAGTGTGCACTGAGCCATAAGCGACTGCTTGTATCACGGCATTTCCTGCCTCGCCGTCCCTGCTGTGGTTACCTCTTAAGCTGTTTTCCTTCCTGACCTTAAAGAAGCTCACTAGGCTAATCCTCCGCCTTGCGGCGCCGGCACACTGGGTTCTAGTCCTGGTCGGGGCGCCGGATTCTGTCCCGGTTGCCCCTCTTTCAGGCCAGCTCTCTGCTGTGGCCCGGGAGTGCAGTGGAGGATGGCCCAGGTGCTTGGGCCCTACACCCCATGGGAGACCAGGAGAAGCACCTGGCTCCTGCCTTCGGATCA
Organism: Oryctolagus cuniculus; assembly: GCF_964237555.1. Lineage (NCBI taxonomy): Eukaryota > Metazoa > Chordata > Mammalia > Lagomorpha > Leporidae > Oryctolagus > Oryctolagus cuniculus. The sequence goes on along the minus strand of NC_091433.1, from coordinate 192,181,457 downwards.
GCGCGGTGCACCGGCCGTGGCGGCCACTGGAGGGTGAAGCAACGGCAAAGGAAGACCTTTCTCTCTGTCTCTGTCTCACTGTCCACTCCGCCTGTCAGAAAAAAAAAAGCTCATGGTAGGAGCAGTGCGTTCACTCGGTGGAGCTGCTTCCTGGTCTGTAAATGGAGCACATGCCATGAGATGCCGAGCTTTGTCCCAGATCGGTGCTGCGTGTTAAGGGGTGTAGACGCCACCCAGTCAGGGTGTGAGGAGAGCGCACGCAGGTTTTCTTACGCTGCTGTTTTGCCACTAGGTGGAGCGGTTCAGCCAGGAGGTTCAGATCACTGAAGCCCGCTGTTTCTACGGCTTCCAAATCGCCATGGAAAACATACACTCCGAGATGTACAGCCTCCTGATTGACACGTACATTAAAGATCCCAGGGAAAGGTGAGCTTCAGGTGCCCAGAGGTGTCTCGGACAATCTAATTCCTTTCGGAAGAGAACCCTAGAGGTTGGGTATGATGAACCAAAACCGGGGTCTGACAGTATTCGTGTGGCAAATCTGTCCAGAACCTGCATGCGGGACAGGGTCGGGTGGGGGAGTGGACCCCAAGTAGCACGTGATTTGTCCCCGAGCAGCTTGCAATCTAAATCTAGCACAGGAACTAGGGCCCAGAGTGTCTGGGATCACATAGTGTAGAGGCAGCCGTGACCTGGAGATCCGTGTAGCTACGGAGGCTGAGATGGTAGCTGCTGTCGGAGATGCTTGGGAGAGCAGGGGAAATGGGGAGGGTGACCTCAGACGAGGAGCCTCGCGCGGGAGGGGAGTGGCGACGCTGGAGCTACCTGGCTGCTGGGGATGGCTTGGAAGAAGGGGGGCTTGAGAGACTTCGGGGTAAAAGATGGGGCTGTGTGGGTCAGGGCATGACTAGGGGTGCGGCCCCAGAGGGGCTGGGTCAGGAAGGTTGATTGGCGCCAGAAGCCAGGCGAGGCCGAGAGGACAGCACTGAAGGGGGAAGCTCCATGTCTGATGACCTTGGCTGGCTGCAGAAAGCAAGGTCGTCGGGTGGAGCAGGTTGGGAGATCTTCCCGGTCCAGGCACCAGGATCGAGGGGCAGCAGAGGTGGGGAGTGAGGATAGACCCCGTTGAGGGTGGTTTCCTGCCCTGGAGCGAGCAGCATAGCAGAATTATCTGCTTGTTCTGTTGGCTTAATGTACTTGTGGCCCAGTTAGTGCCCCAGTGCTCGTCTGTGGGGCAGTGTCGGACAGTGGCCTGCAGAGCAGTGAAGACTGTGGTTCTTCAAAGAACTGGAAAAGGTCGGCCCATGAACTGATCTGACTTGAAATAATTATGCCAGTTAAGCCCCAGCATAGAATAGTTGTGTTGGCCTTGGACTTCAGTATGAGCTGAAGAATATCTAAAGTTGCCCTCATCAGCCTAAATCAAATGTTGAGGTTTTTTTTTTTTTCTTTTTTTTTTTTTTTTAAGATTTATTTGAGGCCGGCGCTGCGGCTCACTAGGCTAATCCTCCGCCTAGCGGCGCCGGCACCCCGGATTCTAGTCCTGGTCGGGGCGCCGGATTCTGTCCCGGTTGCCCCTCTTCCAGGCCAGCTCTCTGCTGTGGCCCGGGAGTGCAGTGGAGGATGGCCCAGGTGCTTGGGCCCTGCACCCCATGGGAGACCAGGAGAAGCACCTGGCTCCTGGCTCCTGCCATTGGATCAGCGCGGTGCGCCGGCCGCAGCGCGCCAGCCGCGGCGGCCATTGGAGGGTGAACCAACGGCAAAGGAAGACCTTTCTGTCTCTCTCTCTCACTGTCCACTCTGCCTGTCAAAAAAAAAAAAAAAAAAAAGATTTATTTGAAAGGCAAGATTACAGAGAGACCACAAGAGATCTTCAGCTGCTGGTTCATTCCCCAAATATCTGCAATGGCTAGGACTGGGCCAGACCCAAGCCAGGAGCTTCTCCCAGGTCTCCCAACATGGGTGCCGGGGCCCAAACACTTGGGTGGTCTGCTGCTGCTTCCCCAGGCACATTAGCTGGGAGCTGGATTGGAAGTGGAGCAGCCAAGACTCAAGCCTATGCCCATATGGGTGCTGGTGTCACAGGCTAAGGCTTTGCCTGCTCTGCCACAACACTGGCCCCAAATATTGAGTTTTTTTTTTACAGGCAGAGTGGACACTGAGAGACAGAAAGGTCTTCCTTTTTGCCGTTGGTTCACCCTCCAATGGCTGCCGCGGCCGGCGCGCTGTGCTGATTCGAAGGCAGGAGCCAGGTGCTTCTGGTCTCCCATGGGGTGCAGGGCCCAAGGAGTTTTGGGCCATCCTCCACTGCACTCCCAGGCCATAGCAGAGAGCTGGCCTGGAAGGGGGGCAACCGGGACAGAATCCGGTGCCCCAACCGGGACTAGAACCCGGTGTGTCGGCGCCGCTAGGTGGAGGATTAGCCTATTGAGCCGCGGCACTGGCTTGTTTTTTTGTTTTTAAGATTTATTTATTTATTGGAGCGGCAGAGAGATCTTCCATCCGCTGGTTCACTCCCCAATTGGCCGCAACAGCCGGAGCTGTGCTGATCTGAAGCCAGGAGCTTCTTCCAGGTTTCCCACACAGTGCAGGGGCCCAGCCAGGACTTGGGCCATCTTCTACTGCTTTCCCAGGCCAGAGCAGAGAGCTGGATCTGAAGAGGAGCAGCCGGGACTAGAACCGGCGCCCATATGGGACGCCTTCGCTTCATGCCAGGGCATTAATCCGCTGTGCCACAGTGCCGACCCTCAAATATTGAGATTTTTAGAAGTAATCATTCAGGGGCCAATGCTGTGGCACAGCCGGTTAAGCTGTGGCCTGCAGTGCCGGGATCCCATATAGGTGTTGGTTCAAGCCCTGACTGCTCCACCTCCAGTCCAGCTCTGCTGTGGCCTGGGAAAGCAGCGAAGGATGGCCCAGGTACTTGGGTCCCTGCACCCTCGTGGGAGACCCAGAAGAAGCTCCTGGCTCCAGGCTTTGGCCTGGCACAGTCCTGGCCATTGCAGCCATTTGGGGAGTGAACTGGTGGATGGGCGATCTCAACCTCTACCATCTCTCCTCTATAACTCTGCCTGTCAACTCTTTTTAAAAGTAATATTCAAGGGAAAAGCTAAATAGTGAAAAGAAAACAGTTCACTCTGAGTTCTTTTGGGGAGAGAGCTGACAGATAGTTGAACTTGGCTTTCAATCCGGTGCTGTTAGAAGTTTTGGGAATTGGAGGTCTTTGACCTAAATACTGATGCTGTCTACGCCTCCTAGGGAATTTCTCTTTAATGCCATTGAGACGATGCCTTGTGTCAAGAAGAAGGCGGATTGGGCCTTGCGTTGGATTGGGGACAAAGAGGCGACCTACGGTAAGCTTGCCCGTGGCCACCTTAGACCAGAGCGCGTGTTCCCGGTAATGACACTGCGGGTTTCCCTGGGAATGCCGTGACTCACTGGAAACTCTCGGACAGGAGAACGCGTCGTAGCCTTTGCTGCGGTGGAAGGCATCTTCTTCTCTGGTTCTTTTGCGTCGATTTTCTGGCTCAAGAAACGAGGACTGATGCCCGGGCTTACGTTCTCCAATGAACTTATTAGCAGGGATGAGGTGAGTCCAGTCTCAGGCTGCACCCTGAACACCTGCGGTTCTGAGAGGCACACAGGTCTCATGGCTCCATATCCACGTTTGTTTATTTCCTGTTTATTAAGATTTACTTATTTGAAGGGCAGAGTTAGAGAGGTCTTCCATCTGCTGATTTAACTTCCCGGTGTCTGCTGGGGCCGGGCCAGGTCAAAACCAGGACTCAGAACTCTGGTCTCCCGTGTGAGTGCAGGGGCCCCAGAACTTAGGCACCTGCTGCTGCCTTCCCAGGCGCACTAGCAGGAACTGGAGCAGAAGCGGAGCAGCCAGGACAAGCTGGTGCCCATATGGGATGCCGGTGTTGCAGCCAGCGGGTTAACCCCGTGCACGGCAGTGCCGGCCCATGTCCACATACATATTCAGCAAAAAATGAAGCCCTTTAACTTGCTGACATGTGTTCCCTATATTTATACATGCGTGTTGCTCTTCAGGCTGGACTGTAAAACTCCGTTCCGCTCTGGTAGGGGTCTTCTGGCTTCAGAGTGGTCTTGAGTTTAATTTCTTCCCCAGGGTTTGCACTGCGACTTTGCCTGCCTGATGTTCAAGCACCTGGTCCACAAGCCGTCGGAGCAGAGAGTCCAGGAGATCATCGTCAACGCTGTGAGGATAGAGCAGGTGCGTGGTACGCGTGGGCCCCCCACCCCGGGCTCCAGAAGGCCGCGAGCGAGGCGCTCGTCCTAACGGGAAGCTGTGTTGGCCCGCAGGAGTTCCTCACCGAGGCCTTGCCCGTGAAGCTCATCGGCATGAACTGCGCCTTGATGAAGCAGTACATCGAGTTCGTGGCCGACAGGCTCCTGCTGGAGCTCGGCTTTAGCAAGGTAAGGTGCGGCTGGGAGCCTCCCGGTCTCGGGACCGGCGTTCTGGGTCTAACTCGCCCTGCGCCGTTCCAGGTGTTCAGAGTGGAGAACCCGTTTGACTTCATGGAGAACATTTCACTGGAAGGGAAGACCAACTTCTTTGAGAAGAGAGTGGGCGAGTATCAGAGGATGGGGGTGATGTCGAGCCCGACCGAGAACTCCTTTACCCTGGATGCCGACTTCTAAGCGAACCGCGAGGATGCGCTCTTAGTTTTCCCCTCCTGAGAAAAAAAAGATTCGGAAAAGCGTCCCGAGCTGCACCACGAACTGTCCTAGTGTTAGTGCCTGGCGTCTGTAGCTACCTCAGTGTGCTCTTTCATAGTGCCGGTGCTGTCTTCCAGGAAGCACGCTTCGGCAAAAGCGACCTGGACACTTAGGAGAGGCAGTCTGCCCTCGCGGGGGGACCCTCAGCCAGCCCGCCAGTAGGACGCCCCACAGTGGCTGCCACAGACAGGTGCAGGGTGTCGGCCTCGCTGCTTCAAAGCAGATTCCAGGGTTTACTTGAGCAGCTTGTATTTGAAGCCAGCACTTTACACAGACATTGTGCTGTCGGGAACGCCTGGCCAGCTCGGTTTATCCCGCGTACAAAGTCTTATGTTTACCACTAATGGGAACCAATTCAAAATTTACTTACTGAGCGACTAAAGCTAAATCCGTCATTTCTGACCTCGTGAATGAATTGAGGCACCTAATGAACTTAAGGTGGTCCTCACGCCTCGGTCTGCGATGCCCCTGAGGAAGCAGGGCTCCTGTGCAGCGGGGCGTGGCGGGGGACTGCCTGCCCCCTCAGCCTGTGGAGGGGCACAGGCGTCTCTCCAAGTGTTCTTCTAGCTTTGCTCGTAGGAGAAGGTCCTTGCAGGGCCTCTTTGGGGGGGTCTAAGGTAGCATTGTGAATCTCCTGATAGGCGGGTTTTGTTCGAGGACGAAGGTCTTGCTCCTGTTCACTGGTGAGACCGGGGCTGAACCGGCTCCCCGGAGGCTGTTTGTGATTTTGCTTGTGTCAGTAGGTACTGCTGACTTAGTCCGTTCCTATTTACTACGTGGCTTGAGTTAGGGTATGGGTACTACGTATGTCCTTTTAGGTCTCACCTGTGGTTCATACTTTGAAAATCACCCCATGTCATCTTGAAGTTTATGCTTAGTGAAAATGACTCAGTGTAACTAGCAGCCACCTAAGTACGATTGTCACCTGGCAAGTCCTAAACCTTCAGAAAATAGGAGCTATTCACACGTTCCGGAGAAGTGGACGTCCCAGGGGGAAGCATGAACGTGGGTGACAGCTGGCTTGAATCTGGCCTCCTGTTAGGGGAAAAGCAGCCGAGATGTTTGGGAGGTGAAGGGGAGCTGGGAGCCGGGTGATTAGTGGCTGATGGTGTTGTGCATTGCTGTTCCCATCATTTGCTGTATAAACGATCAATTATAAAAATTCCTGTAACGTGGAGCCCTTTCTGTCTTTTAAATTATTGTTGCCTAACGCTAATAAATGCGAGTCATGAACCTCAGTGCAGTTAACTAAGCCCGCGCCGTGTTGTCAGGTGCCGGAGGAAGCCGGCCAGCTGACTCCGTTAGCTCCGTGATGGGAGAATTCTGCCAACCAGACTCCTTCAGCGTTGGAAGGGAAATGAATGGTTTTTAGTACAAGCATCTCAAAGTCTTGAATTGGGACACTGCACAGTGCTAGGCCGACTGAAGCCATCCTTAGGCCAGTTCCTCGTCTGGTAAAATGTGCCTCTTGGCTTGGGAGAAGCGGCTGGTTGGTGAGCGCTGCGTCCGTTTGCCTTCAGTTCTGGGGAAGGGGCTTCTGGCTCCGGCAGGAGTCGCAGGTGCACCTGGAAGGCAGCGCCCGGAGCACCTGCCCAGGGCCCTGCAGCCAGGCTGGGCTTCCCAGCTGGGGCTGCCCCCGGCCAGCCAGCTACCTGTGGGCCTGGATGGTTCAGGTTGGTCCCTGTCTATGCTCACTCAGTTCCTACCCACCTGTCCACGTGCCCCGGGCCTCTGAGGACTCGCAGCTGTCCAGTGCAGCCATTCCTCAGTGAGCGGCTGCCCTGTCAGCCTTGGGGGCTGGGTGGGGAGCAGGCCCCTGCTGGTGGAGCTCACTCACCTTTCTCCTACAGAGCAGGTGTGCGGGCAGCCCTGAGGGTTAGAACGGCCGCGGTCAGGGAAGGGGCAGCCAGGGCTAAGGGTGATCCTCTGTGCCCCGCGCTGCTGCTGCCTCCTGTCCTTGGGGTTCCTTTGTGCGGCTCAGAGCAGGCTCCCCTGCAAGGTGCAGGCCCTTAGCAGGAGGCCTTCAGGGGTGGGGTTCTTATAGGTGTGTGTTGTGGGAAGTGGATTTGAGCCGAGGCGAGAACCTAGCTGCTCTGCCCTCAGAGGCGCTTGGCTGAGCTGGTTTGGGTCAGGCAGCTGTGTTTCAAGAGGCTCCCAGGGGTGGCGCTGTGGCACAGTGGGTAAAGCTGCCTGCAGTGCTGGCATCCCATATGGACACTGGTTCTAGTCCCTGCAGCTCCACTTCCCATCCAGCTCTCTGCTGTGGCCTGGGAAAGCAGTAGAAGATGGCCCAGGTCCTTGGGCCCCTGCACCTGCTTGGGAGACTTGGAGGAAGCTCCTGGGTCCTGCACAGCTCCAGCTATTGCAGCCAATTGGGAAGTGAACCAACGGATGGACGACCTCTCTGCCTCTCCTCCCTCTGTACTCTTTCAAATACATAAATCTTAAAAAGGGGGGGGGGGCTCCCAGGTGGGAGGACAGCCTCCCGAGGGAAGGTGCAGTCCTGGCTCCTGCTGTCCTCCAGGACCAGCTGCCCAGGACCCGCAGGACATGGCCCGGTGCTGGGTCAGGATTGCCCTGTATCCTGGTTGCAGGCTCTTGGACTTCATCTGCCTTGGGGTAGGGGCACTGGGTGCCTGCGGTTTTTATTTTAAGATTTATTTATTCAAAAGCCAGAGGGAGAGAGAGCTTCCACCTAAAAGGCCGCAAAGGCCAAAGCTGGGCTGGTCCTGAGCCAGGAGCTTCTTCCAAGTCTCCCATGTGGGTGCAGGGGCCCAAGCACTTGGGCCATCCCCCGCTGCTTTCCCAGGTGCATCAGCCGGGAGCTGGATTGGAAGCAGGGCAGCCAGGACTGGAACTGGTGGCTTTACTTGCTGTGCCATGCCAGCCCTGGGAGCCTGCAGTTTTAAACTAGGTAGCACGGAGAGATGTTCAGGCATTTGGGACCAGGTGGGTTGGGCTCCTGACAAGTTCAGTGGTTTTTAGCACGCAGTGTGCGTTGTGATCCCAAACACCAATGCCTGGACGCACTTGTCTTCAATGGGACGTGTTCCTGGTCTGTGCAAGCCCCAGGCATGTCTATGGAGAGTCACGCTTCACTGTTCACATGCAGTGGACAAGCCTGACCGTGGCGCCTGCCGGCTGTGCTGGGGCCCCGATCCGGCCCGAGAGCTGGCCCTGTGGGCAGCAGGAGCTGGACGAGTGTTGCTGTCCTCGGGCCTGTGTGCTGCCTGGCTGTTGCGATGTTAGCTGTGATTGGTGGGCGGCCAGTGCTGGATGTCCGGATGACAGCTCAGGGCTTCGAATGGCCCCAGCCCGGCGGCTGCAGCAGTGAGACCGTAGGGCTGGGTGACTCAGCCTCTTGGGACTAAGCACTTCCCTGTGTGGAGGGGCTCCCCTGGCGGTGGCGGGAAGCTACTTGAACCCATTGCTCTACACAGGGCTCTGACCCCACCCCCTCTAGGCGGGGCTCCAGCAAGACGGGGAGGGTAGTGAAACCTGAGGCCTTCCGGCTGCAGACACCTGCGACCCTAAAGGGACAGAAGCCCGAGGCAGAAGTGACCTGACCACCTGACCGTGGGGCCTGCCTCTCCTGGCCTCAGTTTCCGCATCGTGACCTGGGGCGGAGGTGCAGAGCAAGCAGGTGCAAGGAGAGGATGTGCGAGGTGAAACCATGGCCGTGCCGTTCAGCCACTCCAGGGTCAGCCCTGCGGCTTTTGATCTCAGGTCTGCAGCCAGCACCATGATGGGACGCTGGCTCACTCCAGAGGGGGCCACTCCCCGCTGCCCCCAGCAGCTGGTGCTCAGTTCTTACCGAGAAGGCGCTGGGCTTATCTCTAAGAGGCCCTTGGCGCTGAAGGCGGCTGGCTAGGACGCGGGACATTTCAGGGAGCTCTTCTCGGTGTATTAGACCATTTCACACAGAAAAAAACATGCGTGGGCGCCGGCGTGTGGCTCAGAAATCCAGATGCCAGCCACTGGAGATGGCCGCATTCCGTATCAAGAGCCCTGTCTGGTCCAGCTCCCTGTAACGCAGCCTGGGAGGCAGCAGGTGACGGCTCAGGTGTGCGGGCCCCGCCCCCTATGTGGGAGACCTGGGCTGGGTGCTGGGCTCCCCCCTTCTCCCTGGATCCTTGTCTCCGTCCTCCTCCCTCCACCTGGAGCCTCCCTCGTCTGACCAGCAGGCCCAGCTGTGAGTGCTCGGGAAGTGAATGTTTAGAGGAGCACAGGTTATAAGGATCTTTCAAGAAATCCTATGAAATTCAAATTTCAGGGCCAAAGAGCAGCGGGGGTGTAGCCACACTCACTGCTGTGTGCGTGCTCTGTGGCCTTGCGCCCGGACCAGGGTGAGGAGTCGCCCACCTGAGCCTTTACAGAAGGTGATGACCTGACCTTTTTTATTTATTTTTTTTTTGACAGGCAGAGTGGACAGTGAGAGACAGAGAGAAAGGTCTTCCTTTGCCATTGGTTCACCCTCCAATGGCCGCCACGGCCGGCGCACCGCGCTGATCCGATGGCAGGAGCCAGGTGCTTCTGGTCTCCCATGGGGTGCAGGGCCCAAGCACTTGGGCCATCCTCCACTGCACTCCCGGGCCACAGCAGAGAGCTGGCCTGGAAGAGGGGCAACCGGGACAGAATCCGGCGCCCCGACCGGGACTAGAACCCGGTGTGCCGGCGCCGCAAGGCGGAGGATTAGCCTAGTGAGCCGTGGCGCCAGCTTTTTTTTTTTTTTTTTTTTCTAAAAATATTGGAAGGGCAGAGTTAGAGACAGAGAGATCTTCCATCTGCTGTTTCACTCCCCAAATGGCCGCAATGACCCTGGGCCAGGCTAGGCTGAAGCTAGGAGCCTGGAGCTTCCCGTGGGTGCAGCAGCCCACACACTTGGGCCGTCTTCCACTGCTTTCCCGGACTTGTTGGTAGGGAGCTTGGGTCGGAAGTGGCGCAGCCGGGACTGGAACCTGTGCCCATACAGGATGCCAGCGCCGCCGTAGGTGGCGGCTTGACTCGCTGCGCCACAACACCGGCCCCCATGACCTGGTTCTTGAGGGGTTCAGGGTTGACTTGGAAAATGGGCAAGCGGTGTCGTGTTCAGAGCGTCAGAGTCGATGGCTCGGTGTCGGGGTGGGGGGTTGGTTGGGCTGTGTGGTGATGGTGTCCCTCACATGATGTGGCCTCCCCAGGAAGACTCAGCCCTCGTGGGCCGGGGTCCGTCTTCTTCCAAGTCCCAGCAGAGGCTTTCAGACACCTGTGCCTGTGGCTGTATGGGAGGCCTGCGCCTGGGCTTGAGTCACCAGAGCCGGGGTCAAGGGCCCCAAAGGCCCCTGAGGGGTGTGGTCAGCCCTGGGAAAGGCGTGGAGCCCTGGGAAGCGATGGATGAGCGGATGGGGCTGCGGTGCCCACCTGGTGTGAGGGAGCAGAGTGAGGAGAGGCGCTGGAGGCTAACAGGTGTCTACCCAGCACCCCGCCCTGCGGTGCTCGCTGGGGACCCGGAGGCACAGGGCTTTCCTGGTGTAGGCACAGCAGTGGGGGAGCCGGAAGCCAGGCCCAGTGTCCCGTCCGTCAGGTGGTGACAATGAGCGCTCAGAAGGGGATAATGCGGGGAGCAGACGGAGCGCTGGCCCTGCGGCTTTCTCGTGCTCACTGGGGACTGGGGCAGACCTCACGGTTGGAGGGGACAGCGAGCGTCACGCAGGGCAGGGCAGGTGCAGAGGCCCTGGGGGGTCCCTGTGGCCAGAGCAGAGTGAGGGTGGGCATGGGGTGGAGTCGGTGGGGCAGGGTGTGTGCCTGTGGCAGGTCTTGAAGAGCCTCGTCGGCCCAGGCAGAGGCTGTTTGGTCCTGCGTGGGATGGGAAGGGTGGAGAGGCTGGCTCGCTCGGCCTCCCGCCAGGAGAGGAGCACCCTGTTTCTGTGTGTCAGGGACTGGGGCACTGCACGTGGTCTGTCCCTGGGAGAGCTGGTGGAGGCCCGCTGCAGGGAGGAGGGGGAGCGGGATGCAGGCATGGCTGTGTCCAGTGTGATGTGGAGAGGCCTGTGTCTCCTGGGCAGTGGGACTCTAACGGACAGGCAGGTGGCCAGGCATGGCTGCCCTTGCAGGGGCGAGGTCGATGGGAGGGACGTCACCGTGGTGACATGGGAGGCAGGAGGAGTTGCTGCGGTCCTGGAAGGGGAGGAGCCTCTAGCAAAGGGAAGCTGTCAAGGAGCCGGTGGGTGTGGTTGGGGCAGGGGTGTGCCGTGGCCAGAGCGGGGTGTGGACTGAGGCTGTGACCTGGCGTGGGCTGACCCCTGCCGGCCCGGCTTCTATGCCTGCTCCTGCCGGGGGTGGGGAGGGGTGGGGGGGTGCCTCCAGCCCCAGGCCCAGCCCCTGCCTGCCCAGCAGCCTCTGCTATACCACGTGTGGCCAGAAGGGGCCGCCAGCGGCCTGGGTGGTGCTCTGGAGAGGGACTTGGCAGGGAAGCCCCCAGGATAGGCTGCATAGGGCGCCCCGGCCAGCACCCGCATTGCCTAGAAACGCCAGTTCTCGGCCGCGAGTGGCTGGGTCCGGGGCTGGGCGGGAGCCTCAGCGCCTCCCTGGGCACCCGGGCTTTCTTAGCGGAGGTGAGCGCTGCAGGCCCCACCCCTGACATCCACATTTCTGGGAAGTGAGGGATGCGGGCCCCTGGACCTGGGCGGCGGAGCTGGGGAGGAAAGGAGAGGGCACCTCCGGTGAGGCTCCGGCCTCCTGCGGCCATCGCGGCCAGGGCAGCCAGAGTGGGGGTGCAGGGACGCCCCGCTGAGGTTTCTCAGACCCTGGCCCTTCCTGTGGGGTCGGCAGGCAACACCCTTCCCTGGGGGTCAGCCCACACCTCTCCTGTCCCCCCCAACCAGGCAGAGCGAGAGAGCCCATGCTTGCGTCCACTGGTTCACTCCCCAAATGCCCCAGGGTGGGCTGGGTAATGAAGCCAGGAGCTGGGAACTCCGCCCAGGTCTCCCACACGGGTGGCAGGGACCCAGTTACTGGCTTGGGGGGACCCCGGAGGAGCAGCTGGAGCTGGGCGTTGAAGCCAGGTGCTCCAGCATGGGACACAGGATCCTAACTGCTGGCTTTACGGCCAGGATGATGTGTGCCCTAGGCGGGCCCCCCGGAGGAGGCGTCTGCACCCACTGCCCCCGGCTCACGTCCCTTTCACGTCCCTGCCTCGCCCGACACCGTCCCCCGAGACCCCAGGACTCACCTTGGTGTACCTCGGCCAACACTGTTTTACACACTCATGTGTGCCGACTCCTCTCCTGCTCACCAGGTCTGGGAACGGAGGCACGGAGAGGTCATGTCACTTGTTCAAGGCCACACTGCCGGTCAGGGGAGACACAAGCCTTGTGCCCTGAACTGTGGCCCGCAGCCCTGCCTCGTCCTCACCACTTCCCCTGGGCCCCAGGATCCCGGCCCACCGCCGCGCCGCGCCCCTTCCCTGTCTGTGAGTCTCCTCCGGGGGCAGGTTTTCGCGTCCAGACTCTCCACTAGGGTTTGCCACACGCGTGGCTCCAGCCTGCACCCCCGCACCCTGGGCATCTGGTGTTCTGGCTTAGTGCAGGGCCTCCCAGGCCAGGTTAGAGAGCGGCTGCTATCCCGGGTGTGGCCAGGAGGGGGAGCCTCCCACCGCCTGCATTACTCCTGCTGTCCACTCACGGATTTCTCCGGCCGGGCCGCCGCCTCTCCCTCTTGGGCAGGGGGTCCTGTGGGTAGCTGTAGACGCTGACTGTAGCCCACAGCGGGGCTGAAGCTGGAGGCTCAGGCCTGTAGGGATCCGCTGCTCTTGCCTCTGCGAGTGCCCCATTTCTGGGCCAGGCATGAGGTTTTGGGGAGACAGTGGGCAGCAGCCATGGGGTGTCATCCTGGGGCTCTCCTGAGGTCCAAGGCCAGCCCTCAGCGCGCCTGGCTGGCGCACGGCTTCCTTCTCCCTCAGCGTTCTGGGAGCCTCTGCCTGCGAGATGTTCGCGTGATGGGGAGAATGGGTTTTATGGAGCTGCTGGCACCATGCCATTTGCCACTCCTGGCTTCTACAGGCTCTGTGGCCTCGGGCCGTGTCTCCAGCTGCAGACAGCTGCCCGCCTTCTCACGGCATTCGGCTGGGGAGTCTGGAAGCTTCCTCGGCCCCAGACACGTGAGCATCTCTCACGCACCCTGCGGATGGGGAGGGGGTGACCCAGGGCAGCCCCCGGGGCCGTGCACAATTGTTGTGGCTAAGTGGAAAAGCGCTGGGAGTCAGGGCTCAGGCCCATACCTGTCCAGGGAGTCAGAGGTCCCTGTTCTCCAGCTGGGGGCGGGGAGGGGGTGGCAGACCGCCAGCCTGGTGGGGTGATGGACAAGTGTGCAAAGCATGTAGGGAGCCCAGGCTGCTGGAGAACCAGGGAAGTCATCCAAGAGGCGGCGATCTTCCCCCTGACGGGGGAAGGATCCATGGGCGTCCTGAGGGGGTAGAGGCTGGGGCGGGGCAGAGCGGGCAGGTGGGGAGGGGCCTGGCAGAAGCCTGCAGCTCCGTGTGGTTGTGGTCGGTTCAGGTGGGGGGAGGGCCAGGGTCTTGAGGGGCTTTCGGCGCTGGGCTCGGGGGTCTGGACCCATCCAGCAGCCCTCCTGGGTTTCTGATGGGAAGCAACGCAGTCAGACCCACGCTTCAGAGGCGGGGAGGCCGTAGACCTGGTGCGCATGCTCACGGCCCTTACTGTGCTTGCCACGAGGGCCGCGTCCCGGTGTATCCATGGTTTCATTTGCTTTGAAGATTGATTGATTGATTGATGGGCAATTAAGAGGGAGAGAGCGTCCATCCGCTGGTCCACTCCCCAAGTGGCTGCAACAGCCGGGGCTGGGCCAGGGCCAGGAGCTCCATCTGGGCCGTTTCTGCTGATTTTCCAGGCGCGTTAGCAGGAGCGCAAGTGGAAGCGGAGCAGCCAGGACTCGAACTGGCACGCCCGCGTGGGATGCACCCCAGCCCTGCCCCTCGCTTGTTTGTGGAAATGCTGTTTGCGCCGGATTGGAGAGACGGAGACCCAGCGGGGACTACAGGGTGAAGCTGCCGGCACTGTGGATGGGGCCCCCAGGGCTGGGCTGGCGCCTCTGGTCCGTGGGCACACCACAACCCCCGCAAAGAACTAGGGGCAGGGGTCTTGGCTGCTGTGTGGTGGGCTGGGGGCCGAGAACGGCGGCTTCATCTCTCGGACACGTGGCGCGGTGTCTCAGCTGTTCCGTGAAATGCCACGTGCACTCGAAATAGAAACCGAACCGCATCTCTGGGACCGAGTCCACGAGCCGGGAGCCAGGCATCAGGACCGGCGCTGGGAGAGTCTCCCGGGAGCTGGGGCTGTGGATCCAAGGTGCCAGCCTGTACACACACACACACACACACACACCCCGGCTCACACCCGCCCCCCCCCCCCAAGATGTGCACTCGAAGCCCAGGCCGCCCTTAGTGCGCCCACCGCTCACCAGGCGCCTTCCTGGCTGCTGATCAGCAGCTCAGCCAGACACGGGGTTGGGAGCTGAGGCCGCGCAGCTGGTGAGGGCCACAGGAGGGTTCAGGCTCTGTGGCTCCAGGCCCCGCCTCCTCCAGCTCCCAGGCCGCCTCCGTCCCCAGTGTCAGCTCTGCGTGGTCGGGAATGTTCGGGCTCGGGCAGCGAGGGTCGGTGCCTCTGCTCCAGGGGTAGAGGACGGTGAGGGTGGCTCTGTGCCTGGCCTCGGCCCAGGCTCCACCGCCACGCCATCTGCTCAGCTTTGTGTGGGAAGGGCCCTCTCCCCGGGGCTGTAGGCTCATCTCAGCTGCCCCGAGTGCTGGCTTCTCCCCCGCCCGCCCAGGTGTGTGCTGGTCCCTCCACCCCCCCACCCAGGTGTGTGCTGGTCCCTCCACCCCCCCACCCAGGTGTGTGCTGGTCCCCCACCCCCCGCCCGGGTGTGTGCTGGTTCCTCCCCCCCCTCCCCCAGGTGTGTGCTGGTCCCCCTGGTTCCTTCCTGCACCTGGGAGCCGGGGTGGGCTGTGCTTGGAGGTCAGCCAGAGAGCTCAGATCAGGTGGGTTTGGAGCAGGCCTCGAGGGGCTGCCGGCTGAGCCCAGGGGAGTAGGGAGGAGGGGGGGAACCACACTGGGGTGGGGACCCCAGCGTGGGAGACGGGAGTGTGCACAGCGAGCGGGGAACCGGCTCATCCCCGACGCGGACACAGACCGAGAGAGAGGTCGGCTGATGCTCCAGTCTGCAGGCCGCACGCGGGAGCCCGGCTCCTCCCGCTGCCTCCTGGGTCCCACGCGTGTCCCACGTGTTCCGTCACCTCTCTCCATCCTGGCACAAGAGTCTCAGGAACTCCGGCCGGCGTGGACAGAGCTGGCGTGGCTGTGTGCTCGCGGGGCGTCCTGGACCCAGTCTGCTGGCCACGCAGGCCGGGGGGCAAGTGTGGAGCAGCTGGCGCTCGGTCCTGGCGAGCTTGGCCTGCCGCGTCGCCGCGACGCCCGGAGGCTCCGAGCAGGGCCGGGAGCTGGTCCTGCGCTGCCCTCCTGTGACAGCGCGGCCGCGCCGGGGTTGTGCCGCTGGTCACTTCCACAAAGAAGAGCATGGCCAGGTGTGAGAGGGCTGAGAGGAAGGAGCCGGAGACCGGCTGTAGTTTGAGGTTCGCCGCGAGGAGGGGCGTCAGCGAACGGACTCCGATTCCAAGCCCGGGCACGGAGGAGCGCCGATCTTCGAGGACGGAGGATCGCTGCTTGGTGAGCGGGCATCAGGACTGTGGCCCGGAACCTGGACTCGGCACCTCAGCAGCATCTGCCAAACTCAGCCAGAGGGGCCGGCGCTGCGGCGTAGCGGGTGAAGCCGCCACCTGCAGTGCCGGCATCCCATGTGGGCGCCGGTTCGAGTCCTGGCTGCTCCACTTCCGATCCAGCTCTCTGCTATGGCCTGGGAAAGCAGTGGAAGATGGCCCAAGTCCTGGGGCCCCTGCACCCGCGTGGGAGACCCGGAAGGAGCTCCTGGCTCCTGGCTTCACATTGACCCAGCTCTGGCTATTGTGGCTGTTTGGGGAGTGAACCAGTGGATGGGGGATCTCTCTCTCTCTCTCTCTCTCTGCCTCTGTAACTCCGCCTTTCAAATAAATAAATAAATAAATCTATAAAAAAAAAAAGTAGTTTAAATGAGTAGGGAAGACTTGCATGTGTGCGAATGCTGGCTCTGTAAATATTTACGTGGCTTGGGGGGAAAACGGGAAATCCCTAAACCTGGAAATTGCCACAGGAATTTCAGAATTGCTCTCCCGCAGGGAGCGGATGGAGGCGCGGGCTTGCCGACTCATTCATTCACTCGCTGTTCATTGCGGGGGGGGGCTGGAGCGGCTGAGGGAGCTGCTGAGCTCAGCCCCGTACCTGCCTGGGTTCTCCCTGGGGCCAGGGGCTGCCAGGGAGGGGACGTGGAGCGGGGACGGGCAGCGTCCCTGGGCAGCAAGGGCAGCGGGAGGGCCGGGGCACGCACCCCACTGCAGGCAGCAGGAGAGGAGACCCAGGTGGGGCCGCGTGAGAGGTCAGAGCCTCGTGCTGCGGGACACCCGGGCCCCTGTGGCCGTGTCCAGAAAGAGGCCTGGGATGGCAGACAACAGGAAGCCGGCATCTCAGGGAGAAAGTTGTCCTGTACCGGTCACAGCTTGGTTGCTTGTTGACAGTGAAAAAAAAAAAATGGCTTCAGGTTTATACATCAGCCACACGAGACTGTCTAATGTGAGTCTTCCCTTCAGCTAACCTGTGTGCTGGCTCCATCGTGGCAGTGAGGTCTCTGAGTTGGCTTAGCTGCAGGGTGAATGCTATCTGGGAGGGCAGCTCAGCACACAGGTCATGGCCAAGTTCAAGTGCAAAGACTGTGAAGCCCAGGGGTGAAAAGCCAGATGGATCCAAGGTTTCCATCAGCCTGGGCTGTAGCTGGGGTCACAGTGAGTTGGGGAGTGAGGAGGAGGAGGGCCTGCTTCCGCAGCCCCCAGCCCCCGGGGCAGGACATGGCGGGGGAGGGGGCTCCGACTTCATTCACCCCTGCGCTGCCTTCTCCCCGCTCCTGGCGACCCTGCTGTGTGCAGGAACTGGGCTGGGCTCTGAGCGGGGTGCACAGAGGAGTGGCTTTGGTTCTTGGCCCCGAGGGTTGGGGGTGTAGAGGGGGCTGAGGTGACACCCGTGTGTGGGGGAGCGTGGGGAGTGCTGGCCCTGCCTGGCTCTCCCCCGTGGGCGGCTGCCGTCCTTGGTCTTCTCTCTAACAGCAGCTCAGCCTGGTGGGGTGGACAGAGCGGGGGTCCTGGAGCCAGACCCTGCCTTTCCACTCTCCCGTCTACGGCTCTCTCTGGGCAAGCTGCTGGACATCGGGCCTCCACATGCTCATCCGTAAAATGGGTTCTAAAGGAAACATTAGCACAGTAGCTGGCTCTGGCGATTGCTTAACCGACAATGAAGCCTCCTCGTCTCGCCCAGGCACCAACCCGGCACTTCCCTCTGGGTGGCCTGACGCCGAGACCTCTGCCCGGGGGAAGAGGCAGGGAGGCCTGGAAGAGCCCGGGGAGGTGGATCCGGGCTGAGTTCACCAGGAGCGTGAGAACCGGGCCCTGCTCTGGTCGCCTGGCGTCACCCTGCCGGGGCACCCGGCGTCTCGCATCCGACCTGCTTGGAGAGCAAGCGCTGGGTTGGGCTGTGCTGGAAGTTCCAGCAGAAGGAACAAGGCGCTAAATTGAAACAAAATAGCAATCAGCGAGTTAGCGACTGTGACCTGCAAGTAACTCACAGGCAGACTCAGCCATGTTGCCTCATTGTATCAGCGACCTTCCTCCTGCGGGACACCATGCCCGGGTCAGGGGAGTGAATTACCCCGGGGAGCGTGAGCCCCGGACCTGTCACCGTCTCCCCCTGGGGCCTGCGAGCCGTTTCAAAGGTGCCTACTGTGTGCCGGGAGGCAGGGCGGGTGACCTTTGCCCCAGGAGGGACACCAGTGTGTAAAGTCAAGGGCCCACAGGCAGGCTTCCTGGAGGTGGTGGCATTGGGTCGGACCTAGAAGGATGAGTGGGTCCCGTCCCCGTCCTTACTGCCTTTCTGCAGCCAGCCACAATCTGGCTTTCGTCTTTTTTTTTTTTTTTTTTAAGATTTATTATTTTATTTATTTGAAAGAGTGACAGAGAGAGAGAGAGATCTTTCATCCGCTGGTTCACTCCCCAGATGGCCGCAATGGCCGCAGCTGAGCCATTCCGAAGCCAGGAGCCAGGAGCTTCTTCCGGGTCTCCCATGCGGGTGCAGGTCCCAAGGACTTGGGCCATCTTCCACTGCTTTCCCAGGCCACAGCAGAGAGCTGGGCTGGAAATGGAGCAGCCGGGTCATGGCACCCATATGAGATGCTGGCACTTCAGGCCAGGGCGTTAACCTGCTGTGCCACAGCGTCACCTCCCTCCCCCTTTTTAAGAGGTATTATTTGTTTGAAAGGCAAAGTTACAGAGAGAGATCTTCCATACATCAGTTTACTCCCTAAATGGCTGAAACTGCCAGGGCTGGGCCAGGCCAAAGCCAGGAGCCAGGAGCCTCTTCCAGGTCTCCCACGCGGGTCCAAGCACTTGGGCCATCTTCTGCTGCTTTCCCAGGTGCGACAGCAGGGAGCTGGATGGGAAGAGGAGAAGCCGGGACTCGAACCGGTGCCCTTCTGGGATGCGGGCACTGCATTTACCCGCTGGCCACAGCGCAGGCCCAGCCTTCATCTCCATCGAGCGATCTTGGTGTTGTCAGACCCGAGGTGGGGCCCAGGGCTCGTCTTCTATTGCCCTCGGGAGGCCGCCCCTTCCTGGTCCCCGCCGGCCCCCAGCTCCCCAGCTCCCCAGCTCCGCCCCCTTTGCCGGGCCCTCTCCACTCCCAGCCCCCCCACCCCCTGGCTCAGCCATCCTCAGTTGCTCTCTTCCCTGTGTCTCGGGCTCCGTGGGGATCCGGCCAGGTCCGCTGGCGCTGGCTGTCCTGCCCGTGCGCTGTCTAGGGAGCCTCACCCGGGGGCTCTGATGGGCCTCTCTCAACCCCCTGTGGGGGCGCAGACACACAGGCTGCAAGGACGCAGCTCACTGCATTTTACCAAAGAGTGCATGAGAGAGCAGAGGATGCCTCCCCCGCCCAGCCGGGATGTCCCTGTCCCTGCCGGCCCGCCCAGTGGCCGCCACCACCTGGATGGAGCCGCCTGGCCTCACCCTGCCCCGCGATTTCCTCTGGGAAGCCGTGCTCGGCCCGGGGCTCCACGTGGCCCGGGACGCTCACCCGTCTCGCCACGCCTGGGCCCTTTCTGGCTCCCCTGACTGCCCCAGGTGCCGGATCCATTTTAGGAGCCATGAATAATCCCGGCCGGGGAGCCGATGCTCGGTCCCGCTTCTTCATGGCCTGGCCAGGATTTGAACCTGTGCCTTCCATCATCCCATGCACGAGGTCTGCCGCTGCATGGGGGTGGGGTTGAGGAGAGCCGGGGCACCCGAGGGCCTCCTGGCGCTGAGGGTGGGGGTGGGGGCTGGTCCCCAAGCCGCCTCCGTCCTGTCCTGGCCCCGTCCGGGCAGGGATGGCACTCCTGGGTGCTGGAGCCCGTCCCCCCTCCCTCCGCCTGGCGGCTGGGATGAGAGGCCAGCAGCAGTGAACTGTGCCCGCTGATTTCATTCTCGGCGCCTGGACTAATCCGGCCTTTTGAACTCTTGATGCTTAACTGAAGTTCAATACCAACCAGCTTGGCACGTGGCTCGGAGCCAGCCCTGCCGCTTCCGGCTGGGGTGTGGCCGTGGCTCCAGGGGGCCCCCGGCACAGCGGTGCCCACGCTGGAGCTGACGCTGACCTGACCCCACCTGAGCAGGCTGGAGCCCTCCTCTCCCACGCCTTCATCCCGGGAGAAGCGGCTGGAACCAGGCCAGCGGCAGGGGTCCTGCGGGCTGGAGGCGGGGGAGGCCGGCCAGCCCTGGACCTTGGCCTTGGGCGGGCCTTCCCTCTAGTGCCAGGCGCCGGCAGTCAGGTTCCAGCGGGGAGCGGATCTGGCCCTGAGTAACTCTCCCCAGGTCTTGGAGGTGATGTGGGGGGAGTGGCCTCTCCTTTCCTTTGCTTTTTGTCAGAGACCCGTCAAGTTTCACTCAGCACAGTCCTGGAGGTGCCAGCCAGAGCAGGTAGGCGGGAAACACTCAATTCCTTGGTCCTTCGAGGGCTCTCCTCTCTGCTGTCCGTGCCTGCGGGGAGACCGAGGCCCGGAGCGTGCGGGGCCCTCCCCTCGCTCAGCTCCACAAAGCCCTGGGCCAGCTGGTGCCCAGGCCGGGCGCTTTTTCACAGGGAGCCCATGGAGGGGGCATGGCCCAGAGTGTTTTTTTTTTTTTTTAAAGATTTATTTATTTGTTTGAAATAGTTACAGAGAGGCAGAGAGAGAGAGAGAGAGAGAGAGAGAGAGAGAGAGATGTTCCATCTGCTGATTCACTCCCCAAATGGCTGCAGGGCTGGGCCCATCTGAAGCCAGGAGCTTCTTCCAGGTCTCTCACGCAGGTGCAGGGGCCCAAGTACTTGGGCCATTCTCTGCAGCTTTCCCAGGCCATAGCAGAGAGCTGGATTGGAAGTGGAGCAGCTGGGACTCAAACCAGCACCCACACAGGATGCTGGCACTGCAGGAAGAGGCTTTACCCTCTAAGCCATGGCGCCGGCCCCCAGAGTGTTTTTTTAAAGGATTGATTTATTTGAAAAGTAGAGTCACACACACACACACACACACACACACACAGGTCTTTCATCTGTTGGTTCATTCCCCAAATGACCACAACAACTGGGCGGGGCCTGGCCAAAGCCACGAGCCAGGAACTTCATCTGAGTTTCCCCTGTAGGTGTCAGGGATCCAAGTACTTGAACCATCACTTGCTGTTTCCCCCGGCGCGTTGGCAGGAAGCTGGATGGGAAGTGGAGCAACCAGGACTCAAACCGGCACCCATATGGGATGCTGGTGGCCCTAGGGTGGTTTAGCCCTCCACGCCACAGTGCACGCCCACACGCAGGATTTTCACTGTACATCAAGGAAAACTGGCTTCACCCCGAGCCTGGACCCTTCGCCTTCGCAGCCCTCTAGTTTATGGATGAGCAAACAGGCGTCCCCTGGCGTAGAGGCCCCAGGGTGTCATCAATAAGGCCAGGACCATCTCTCACCAGGTGGCCTCTGGGGACCTTTGTGGCCTGGGGCTGTCTGTGGTGCCCATCCTCTGAGCCAGTCAACAGCGGTCCAGGGTTTCAGGGGGCAGCAGTCGGGGGTGGGGTGTGTGCTGGGAGGGAGGAGAGGGCACCAAGAGCAGTCACGGGCTCTGGCCAGGGAGCGGTTCTGGCTGTGTGGCATGGGGTCTCGGGCCCAGGCTCCCCGGCGGGCGGGGGCGGGTAATGATGTGTGAGCTTTATTCCCAGCTCCGAGCAGGCTCTCAGCGGACTTCCGATCCTGGCTGATTGGATTTTTCAGCGCGGGAGTGTGAGAGTCAGGCTGAACCCGCCTAATTGTACCTGCGAAGGCTGTTCGGAGAGACACTCTTGGAAGGGAGTCAGGACAATTAGCTCTGGGCTGTGGGGAGAGGGAGCAGCTCAGTGTGGCACTGAATGTCACCCGTTCCCGAGGAAACCAGAGGGCCACTCCAGGGGCGTCCCCAGCCGTCATTAGCGCCCGCCATCTGTGCAGCGGGGGTGGGTTGCGGGACAGGAAGCAGAGGCTGGGCTCTAGCTCTAGGGGGAGGGGGCCACCTGGGGGACCTTGGCCAAGTCATGTGGCCCCTGCAGGTCTCCCTGAGTCCAGAGAAGGAGCAGACGGGAGAGGGGTGCCCAGTCACCTTGGGATGGGGTTGGGAGAGCCGGGAGGGAGAAACCCTGCGGCCGAGGGCAGCCTGCCCCTCCGCTGTCCCCCCCATCTGCCACCTTCCGCCTGGTTGCAAGGGCAATGTTTCCAGTTCTATGAGTTGGGAGGCGGAAGTGAAGACGGCAGCCTCGCCTCCCTGGAGCTCTGCGACACCTCTCTGAGCCAGCTTCTTGCTGAACACGTGCTGGGACCTGCCTGGCACCTGGTGGGGGACAGGTGCTGACGGCCCTCCTGCGGCATCAGGAAATCGTGTCCTGTAGCCTGAGTGCTTGTGTGTGTGTGCATGGCGTGGGGGGGGGGGTGCATTTTGGATAGAAGTGTTTGTAACATGCAGTATGTATTTTTCCACTTTTATTCTTCTAAAAAAAAAGTATTTATTTGTTTGAAAGGCAGAGTTACGGAGAAAGTGGGCCAGCAGGTGATCCGGCAGGAAGCCACGCCCAGGTGGCTGAAATGACCACATAGGGCCTCAAATGCAGGCGATGCCCACCTGCCAGGGTCAGCGGGGGTCAGCCGGATTGGAGCCAGGCTGGTCATTCCTTGGTTTGGATGCTGCCCCTGGGCAGGTGAGAGGGAGACCTATGGGAAAAGGACGTGGGTGTGGCGGGGGACTCCAGCCCCAGGGGAACTCAGGCAGAGCCGTGGCCCTGCTGCCGGCCCCTTAAGTCACAGCTGCGCTCCTATCTCCTGCCGTCCCCTGGGGATGCAAAGCTGTGGAGCCAGGCTCAGAGTCCAGCTGGGCCCGGGGGAACCCACGGGGCCTCCCTGTGTGCGCCGGGGCCTCCCTGGCTGCGGCGTTTCCGGTTCCCGGTGTGGGGGGGGTGTCTCTACTCCCCAGGCTGCCGTGGGAAGCAGAGGTGCTTCCCAGAACGCCTTCGCTGAGCCCCACTGGGACCCCTCCAGGACTGGCGCTGGGGGGCGGGGGCTCGTACCCGACTCAGGGGCCGTGGCTGACCACCCTGGGACATGAGGCAGGTGGCACTCACTGCGCACCCTGTGTGACTCGCAGGGTCCAGCAGGCTCTGTGCCCCTGGACGCTCCGTCCTCGCCCGAGCGCCTTCTCCTGGGCGACCAGGGCAGCAAATGAGGGAAGACAGGATGCGACCCGGGAGAAGTCCTCCGCGGAGACACCCGGATGCTGTCCCCAAAACAGGCAATGCTGTGTTTGATTCGGGGGTGTGAGTGTCAGGGTCTTTTGAGTGTTGAGCTGGGCGTGTCCCACGAGGGCGCTGCACCCTCAGCAGAGCCCCGCCCAAGAGCGTGGTGGGCGGGGGCTGCACGCCGAGAGCGAGCCCCAATGCCAGTGGCCGGCAGAACTTTGATGGGTCCACTCGGGGCTCCAGGAGGTCCCTCCGCCCCCCCCCCCCCCAGGAGGCGCCATGGGATTTAGGAGCCTGTGGGTCCCCGGCGCCTCCTCGCCAGGAGCACCTGCCTGCATCCCGATGCCTTTTCAGCAAAGCCTCATTTCCCTGGCAGAGCGAACATTGACTACACTCCGTCCAATTGATGAAAATGACTGCTCGGAGTTAAGTGTGCCTTCCAGAGCACAGCGGGGGGCAGAAGGCCAGAGACCAGAGCCGGCTTCGGGGCTGGGCACGGCCCAGGGCAGGAGCCCCGGCGGGCAGGGCTGCTCCCACCCTGCCTCCCGCGTTCCCACCCCCGTTTCCGGCTGACCTGCAAGCTCCCGCCACTGATTTCTGCTCCCTCTCCAAACACCAGGCTGCAGCTGCAGCTCCAAGGGGCCTGGCCCCTCAGGGTCTGGGAGACCCCCTCTGCTGCCTGCTCCCTGGGGATGGCGCCTGGGCGTTTGGCATCCGGAGCCTCCTGTATCTTCCATGCTGCCCCTGGAATCGCAGTTTGCAGTCTGGAAAAATGAGCCCTGCAGGAGCTGCACGGCCCGGAGGCGGGGGGCTGGTGCGGGGTGGCCATGGCGCTCTGAGGACACGGCTGGGTGTGCACGGGCTGCTTCTGACGGCAACAGGCATGGCCAGTTTGCTAGGGCCACGTCGGCCTGACGGCAAAGCAGGATTAGGGATGTCTGTCTCCACAGAGC
Organism: Oryctolagus cuniculus; assembly: GCF_964237555.1. NCBI lineage: Eukaryota > Metazoa > Chordata > Mammalia > Lagomorpha > Leporidae > Oryctolagus > Oryctolagus cuniculus. The sequence continues at coordinate 192,157,822 of NC_091433.1, read as the reverse complement.
TGGGTGCAAAGTGCTGTTTGTGTGCCTGTGAGGCCTGGCGCAGCCTCTGCAGACAGGGCTCAGGGGTCATGCCTCCCATCCCCCTCCAAGTGCTCTGGCCTGCCCCTGCATTCCGCTCTCCCACCTCCCTCCCTGCTGTCCCCACACCGCACCTGTCCCGCATTTCATTTGCCTGTTTTCCCCCAGGTCTGGCATCCCACCTGCCCCGTAGCCGGTGCTCAGTAGATGATGGGTCAATACAATAATGGATGGGGGAATGACAGGTGGGTGACGTGCAAACCGCCCCTTCTGCAGCTCTGGGAAGAGCCAGTCTCCCTGTACCAGGATCGTTCTGCTCAGTGCAGTGAGCCAGCAGGTAGACGCCCGTGGTACCCCTGACCAAGCCTGCTCGCCGCCACCATAGCCGGCTGCAGATCTGCTAGGAAGGGCAGGGTGTGGAATGACCCTGCAGGCAGGCGCTGTGCGGGCTGCATGGTGGGGGTGTGCGTGGGGGGCAGGGTGGACCGTGTGGCACAGCAGGTGTGGGTCGTGGTGGTCTTGCCCCTCGGCCTGTGCACAGTCCCTGCCAGGTGTGTGATGGCCATGGTCCCCTTGCCCCTAGCTGCCCCGGGTCCTGACTCTGCCCCGTCACTGTCATCTTCTCGCTGGCCCAGGAGGGAGTTGGCTGAAGGGAGCAGGGCCAATGTCCCCCACCCGGGGGCAGTGCGCTGGGTCCGCGGCTTCCCACCTTGAGGGCCGAGCGGCCACCTCTCTCCATTCCCCAAATCAGGGGTGATCTCGGCCGCTCTGACCTCTAAGAACTCGGGTGGCTGCTGCTGGGAGCAGCTGGTCAGCCCTCGGGCCGAGTGCCTGCCGCCCGGGAGCCGTCCCCAGGGCTTTCCGTGCAGGCAGCTGTCATGGCAACGCGTCCAGAGACGTCTCTACCGGCTTGTGGACTGAGCCCGCCCTACACGGATGGGAAGTGTGTCCTGTGCCGTTCAGCGCACAGGAGCCGCTCCGTGGAGGCCCAGAGTCGGGCTGGGGGTGTTCCTAATTTCCGGGGTGGGAGGAGCTGGGGGAGGGGAGGCTTCCCTGGGAAGAGGAAGGGGCTTCCAGAGGACAGCGGGAGGGCGGATGGTGTGGCCGGGGTGAGCAAGGTCGCGGTGACCCCGTGAGCCCAGGCCCCGGCTTTGGGACTTCCGCCTTCATAGCAGCATTGCCCACTTTTAGGGAGAGTCCTGCTAGGGCCGCTGTGGGAGCCCCCCACCCCGGGTGTCCCCCCTCTGTCTCCCCACCATCAGTGTCCCCCACCCTGTGTGTCCCCCACGCTCTGTGTCCCCCCACACTCTGTGTCCCCCTCTGTGTCCCCCCTCTGTGTCCCCCACCCTGTGTGTCCCCCATGCTCTGTGTCCCCCCACACTCTGTGTCCCCACCCTGTGTGTCCCCACCCTGTGTGTCCCCCGTGTGTCCCCCTGTGTGTCCCCCCTTTGTGTCCCCCACACTCTGTGTCCCCCCTCTGTGTCCCCCACCCTGTGTGTCCCCCCATGTGTGTCCCCCCTCTGTGTCCCCATCCTGTGTGTCTCCACCCTCTGTGTCCCCCTCTGTGTCCCCCCTCTGTGTCCCCACCCTCTGTGTCCCCCCTCTGTCCCTCACCCTTGTTTCCCCCACCCTCTGTGTCCCCCCTCTGTGTGTCCCCCCCGTGTGTCCCCCCTCTGTGTCCCTACCCTCTGTGTCCCCCACCCTGTGTGTCCCCCCTCTGGGTACCCACCCTCAGTGTCCCCCACCCTCAGTGTCCCCCACCCTCAGTGTCCCCCACCCTCTGTGTCCCCCCACCCTCAGTGTCCCCCACCCTCAGTGTCCCCCACCCTCTGTATCCCTCACCCTCTCTGTCCCCACCCACTGTGTCCCCACTCTCTGTGTCCCACTCTCTGTCCCCCACCCTCTCTGTCCCCCACCCTCTCTGTCCCTACCCTCTGTGTCTCCCCTTCTGTGTCCCCCACCCTCTCTGTCCCCCCACCCCCTGTGGCCCCCCTCTGTGTCCCCCACCCTCTGTGTCCCCCCTTCTGTGTCTCACCCTCTGTGTCCCACCCTCTGTGTCCCCCACACTCTGTGTCCCCCCTTCTGTGTCCCACCCTCTGTCTCCCCCCTCTGTGTCCCCCACCCTCTGTGTCCCCCACCCTGTGTGTCCCCCACCCTGTGTCCCCCACCCTCTGTATCCCTCACCCTCTCTGTCCCCACACACTATGTCCCCACCTACTGTGTCCCACCCTCTGTGTCCCCACCCTCTCTTTCCCCCACCCTCTCTGTCCCCACACTCTGTGTCCCCCCACCCCCTGTGGCCCCGCTCTTTGTCCCCCACCGTCTGTGTCCCCCCCCGTGTCCCCCCACCCTCTGTGTCCCCACCGTCTGTGTCTCTGCCCTCTGTGTGACCCCACCCTGTGTCCCCACCCTGTGTGTCCCCATTCTGTGTGTCCCCACCCTCTGTGTCCCACCCTCTGTGTCCCCCCTCTGTGTCTCCACCCTCTGTGTCCCCCCTCTGTGTCTCCACCCTCTGTGTCCCACCCTCTGTGGCCCCCTCTGTGTCCCCCTACCCTCCCCCTCTGTATCCCACGGCTCTGGAGGTGGAGCTGGGCCCCTCGTCCTCCCCTCCCCCAGCTGCCTTAGGTGGGAGCCCCACCCCTCCCCCAGCTGCCTTAGGCGGGAGCCTCACCCCTCCCCCAGCTGCCTTAGGCGAGAGCCCCCTTCGCCCCTCAAGCTGCCGCTCACGCTCCCGCCCCGCCCCAGTCTGCTCCTCGCTATAAATCCCGCTTTGCCTGTCTCATTCATGGCTGAGCCCTTGCTCTGTCCCCATCTGCACGGTCCCTGCGCCCGCCCCTCTGTCTCCCTGCCATCCTTGCCCTGTGTGGGTGAACTTGCGGTTGGTAACAGCAGGTGCACGAGTGGGAACTTCAGATAACGAAAACCCCAGACAGGCCTCTCTCTGCAACTGCGGGGTCTCAGATGCCTCTGGTGTGGGGGTGGGACCTCAGCCCTCTCCCCCTGCCTTCCCACTGCCTCCCTCCATGGCTCCAAAGCCGAGCTCGCACTGGGCAGCCGCCGTTCTGCCTCCCAGCCCCTCTCCCTCCCTCGCCCCCTTTTCCCACCCACCCATCCGTCATTTCTTCCTCCACGCACCTCACACCCACCCGATCACCCCTCATTCTTCGGTCTTTCCTCAGTGCCCATCCTGTGCAACCGTACCACAGTGTCCGTCAGGCCAGGCTCCCAGCACCCAGCAGGTGCTCACCACGTGCCTGCGTTCCATTCACTGTGTGGCAAGCAGCTGGTGCCTGCTCTCGGAGGCTACCAAGTTGGACTACGCCCCTTCCGGGCACAGTTAGAGAACACGAGGACGAATCTATTGGCTCAACTGCTCGTTCCGGAGTCGCTCTTCAGCGGGGAGTGTTTGCGCCCCAAAATGGCCTCCTCTGTGCGGTGGTGGGCGGGGTGCCCTGGTGCCCGGTCCCCGGGTTGGAGACAGGTGCTGGTCTTGGCTGCAGAGACTGCCTAGGAGGACGGGTCGGGTGGCGACGGGGCTGCCGCCAGCAGAGGGCAGTGGCGGGCTGCTGTGCGGGGAGCGCTCTCTTCTTTCCTGGATGTTCTCTGGGAATGGACTTGGCTGGGCTTGGTGGGCGGGAGGAGCCCCTGCCGGCTGCCTTCTCGGAGCTGGCTTTGAACTTCTGCCCATGCTGGAACTCGGGGAGGTGTGAGTCAGGGTTTCCCCGTCCCTGAGGGTCAGGGGAGGCCTCGCTGGACCTCCGGCTAGCACACGTTCTACCGCACATGCAGAGGCCCAGGGAGCAGCCCCGGGGGCCTCCTGTCACCGTGCTGTGACCTGGGCCCACGGAGCTCCCGGTGGGCAGCGAGAGGCTTTCTCTGCTGTTTCCTGGCTGTGAGGGTCCCGGAGCGAGTGCATCTGCCAGGACCCTCCCCCAATTCAGGTGACCCGTCCGCGCCTGTCCCGGTCGGCTTTCACCATGGAGCCTGGGATTTTGTTTCTGAAGCTGAACAGAAGGCTGGCGACACAGGACATAAATGTGTCACGGCCTCTCGTCGTGGAGAGGGGGTTGCCGGGCCAGGTGGCCAGAGGGTGCCTCTGCTGGCTCGGAGCTCAGCCCGAGGGGAAGCCAGGCAGCCCCGGCCGTGGGCGCTGCACCCAGAGCCGGGGCTGGGATCTGTGAGTCACGGAGTCTGGGGGGCACTGCGTGGGCTGCGCTGTGTCAGCCTTGCTCTCCTGTCTGTCACAGGCGTGTGTGTGTGTGTGTGTATGTGTGTGCGCAACAGAGCCAACGAGAGTGTGCGAGCAGACAGCGTGGTGCAGGGGAGACATGTGGCCTCTGATTAGCTCAGCCACCTCGGTGACTGCAGTCATTCGGGCCTGTAACGGGGACAGGCGCAGCCAGCTGGAAGGCGGTCATTTACCGCCTGGCTCTCTTCCTCCCCTCCCTCCTCCTCCTCTCCACCCTGGAAGGAGTCGGGCGTCCCCGGCTCCGTGGCGCAGTGGAAAGATCCAGGGGCCTCTGCCTGCCAGCCCTGCCTTGGAAAGGCACACAGTGCAAACCCTGATCCAGGAGCCAGACGCCAGGGAAAAACCTCACCACTTCCAAGCCCACGGCTGGGGGAGGAGACGCCAGTGAGGGTGCGGGGCTTGCTCCCAGCAGCCCGCACCCGAGATGCAGCGGCTTCATCAGGGAAAAGGGGTTGCGGGACCCCCTGCCCTGAACAGACCCCGCTGAGCCCTCCTGAGTGGAACAGCCCCAGGCAGGGCCGAGCCCCCCACTGGAACCCTCCTGCCTGCCCTCCCCCTCTCCCCGTGGCCGAGGGCGGAGCTGCGCTCAGACAGGACAGCCCTGTATGAGGGTGGGCTAACGGGGAAGATGTGGGAGGGGGCTGGCGCAGGCCCCTGCCCCGGGCAGCCCAAGTGTGGCTGCTTCTGCTCCCACCTTCCGCCGGCTCCAGGTGTCTGCGCTAGCGCTGGCACTGGTGATGGTGTTGGCGCCGGCGCTGGTACTGCCCGAGGCGCTGCCGCCCTTCCTGCCGGTCCCACCCCACGCACGCAGTCAGCAGGAGGAAGTGGGTCAGGACCATGTGGGCGCCCAGGGGCCCTCGCGGGGCAGCCGGGCAGAGCGGGGAGGACAGTCACTGACACCTCGCCACGGCCAGCGTCCCTGGGTCGATTCGCTCATTGAAAATGCCGAGCGTCTGCTCTGTGCCTAGCGCCGTTCCAAGCACGTGGGGTCTTGGGGGCAAACACAACACACGCGGCCCCAGCCTGGGCAGACGGGGGTCTCAAGGAGAGCAGGGCCAGGGCCCGGGGGTGCGGCTCCCTTAGGGGTGCAGGTGGATTGAGCGTGAGCAGGTGAGTGACCAGGGCGTGGGCGTGGTCCTGCTCCCGGTACTACCTGGCCACGCGGCCTCGGACCGGGTCACCCCTGGTCTCTGGGCTCCAGGTTGGGCCGGTGTCTGCCTCCCAGGGAGGATCTGTGATGGCGGAGGCCAGGGCCCGCCCGGCAGTGGCTCTGCCCCCTCCCCGTTTTCCTCCTGCCTGCCCTGGCTCTGGAGGGTCCGGGGTGGGGGGTGCGGGGCACAGTGTCCTGGGAGCCCCCCTCTGCTCAGCAGTGACTCATGGGAAGCCAGCTTTGGCAGGGGGGGGGGCTTGGAGAAGACGCCGCTGCCCTTTCGTTTTTAGCTCAATTTTGTGAGCAGAATGCTCCTGGGGCCAATAGATCTCTCCAGTAATGAAATTGTAAAAAGAATTGAGTTTTGCTTCTCCAGCTTAAAGGACAATCCTTGCCCTTTCCCCAGTCCCTGGTGTGACAGCAGCAAGCGGTCACCTCCCAGCCTCCGGTCGGGCCCCTTCCCCTCTGCCTTCCAGAACACAGTCCCCCGGGGGCCTCTGTTGTGGTCCTTCTCTGCATGGGGGGTGCGGCCTCAGGGAAGCAGCTGGGCGCAGGTGCGCGGGTCAGCGGCTCCTCCCTCCCCAGCTCCTCCCCCTCCCTTGACCCCCCGCCCCCCGCCCCGGGCCACAGCTCCACAGCCGCAGTGCTGAACTTGCTCCTGCTGGTGACACTGGCAGGCGTCTGTGTGTCCCCTCCCCCATGATGGCCAGCCCCTCGTTGGGGGGGTGGGCGCGTCCCACCCGTGCCGGCCCGGGCTCCGGACAGCCTCCCCAGAATCCACCCTCAAGCTTCAGCCTGGGACAGCGAGGGGGCTGGCGGGACCCCCGCCCAGCACGTTCCGCCCAGGGGCTTCTGACAGTCACGTGATGGAGTGGAAACCCTCCAGCGGAGGAGGGGCCCTGCCTGGTGGAGGAGGGCGTGGGAGGAGGTTAAATAAGGTCAGGGGTGCGGCCCCGTCCTGATAGAACCAGGGTCCTTCGAGCAGGACACCCCCGGGGCTGGAGCTTCCTCTCCGCCCCCAGGACGCAGAAGGAGGCCACCTGCTCGCCAGGGAGCGGCCTCACCACCTGCCCGCAGCTGCCCGGCCCAGGCGCTTGGCTGTGGATGCCTGAGCCTGGGGCAGAGTGGCCATCTGGGCAGGCGTCCGCGGTGGCCGGGCCTGGCGCGTCCTCTGTGGGCACCGCGGCGACGGCGGACCACTGAGCGCCTGGAAAGTGTCCGTAGCTGCGGTCAACCTGCTCTTCGGCCACGCAACCGCGGTGAGAGACGATCAGGAAACCGGAAGACGCGTGTGTAGGTGCAGCGCCCGAGCAGCAGGGGGCGCAAAGCGGGCGTGTGCTGGTCCGCTGACTTGCAGGCCTGCACCTGGTGCCCCCACCTCCGCTACCGGGGGCGGGCATCGCCAGCCCCTAGAGGGCGCCCTCGGGCCCTCCCTTCTGGCCCTGTCACTCTCCCAGATTCCCGGCTGTCCTGGATTTCAGGTAAGTGAGCCGTAGTGTGTGTTCTTTGTGTCTGGCTGAGTTCTCTCCAAGTCTTTTAATATATTTAAAAATTATACCTATAATCTGCCATCCTAACCATTTTTAATATTATAGTTTTGGATTATTATTTTTTTAAGATTTATTTATTTACACAGGGGGGGGAGGGAGAGGGGGAGGGGGAGGGAGGGGGGAGGGAGAGGGAGAGGTGTCTTCCATCCGATGGTTCACTCCCCAGTTGGCCACAACGGCCGGAGCTGCGCCAATCCGAAGCCAGGAGCCAGGAGCTTCCTCTCAATCTCCCACGTGGGTGCAGGGCCCAAGCCCTTGGGCCATCTTCCACCGCTTTCCCAGGCCATAGCAGAGAGCTGGATCAGAAGAGGAGCAGCCGGGACTGGAACCAGCACCCATATGGGATGCCAGCGCTTCAGGCCAGGGGATTAATCCTCTGTGCCACAGCACTGGCCCCTCGGATTATTTTTAAAACATTTATTTATTTGAAAGAGTGCGACAGCGAGCAAGATAGCTTACCTCTGCTGGTTTGCTCCCCAAATGCCTTCAACAGCCGGGCTGGGGCCAGGCTGAAGCTGGGAGCCTCCCACAGGGATGGCAGGGACCCAAGCACTCGGGCTGTCACCCCCCAGCGTGTGCATCCGCAGGAAGCCGGACTGGCCGTGGAGCTGGGATTCAGACTCGGGCGCTCTGATTCAGCGTGTGGTGTCCTACCCAGCGGTTTAACTGCTGTGTCGCAACACCTGCCCCTTCCAAAGCCGTTTTCATTTGTTTGAAAGGCAGAGCAAATGCGAGAGGCCGAGGGCGGGCTGCGTGCCACTGAGCAGGGTCTCCGGGAGCCCCTCCCCTCCCGCCGCCCTGGCAGCCCCCCAGCCCTCCCCAGTCTCTGACGGGGACCCCTCCAGGCAGCTCCTGTAAGAAGGGTTGTGGCACTCAGCTCTTTGTGTCCGGCCCTCTTCACGTCACGTCCTCGGGGCTCGAGCGTGGTGGATGGCGTGTGGGTGTCTCTTTGCTGGAGTGGCATTCCTCTGTGTGGAGGTGTCCAGTGGCCGCGTGGGCTGCCGTGAATAGCGCTGCTGTGAACACAGGTGTCGGAGATCGCCCCCAGAACCCGTCCTCAGAATGCTTCCATCAAAAGCCCATTCTATTTTTAACTTTTGAAGAGCCGACTTGTGCTTCCCACAGTGGCTGCACCATTTCACACGCTCTGGTTTCTGCTGCTTCTCATTGAATCGCAGACTCGACAGTGTTGTGAGTAGCAGGAATCTGTTCCTTTGAATGGGCTGTAAGAGCAGCACCTGACCTGCTAATCCCCTACGATGGCCATGTGCATTGTTGCTTCTACTACTGTAGCTGCTGTGAGCCTTCTAGCGTGCATCTCCCGGTGGCCATGTGCACCTGCCACTCCTGCGGACTTATTTTAATCTTTTTTATTTTAAAACATATTTATTTCTTTGAGAGGTAGAGTTACACACAGAGAGAAGAGAGAGAAAGGTCTTTCACCTGCTGGTTCACTCCTCAGATGGCTGCAAAGGCCGGAGCTGTGCTGATCTGAAGCCAGGAGCCAGGAGCTTCCTCTGGGTCTCCCACATGGGTGCAGGGGCCCAAGCACTTGGGCCTTCTTCTACTGCTTTCCCAGGCCATAGCAGAGAGCTGGATCGGAAGAGGAGTAGGCGGGACTCGAACCAGTGCCCATATGGGATGCTGGCACTGCAGGTGGGGGCTTCACACCTTTGTCACCTGGGTGGGCTGTGGCTCCACCCCCAGCGCTGGATCCCACCAGGGTCCCTCCTGCTGCGGGTTCGAAACACGGTCCCTTCTGCAGCCTCTGGGAACACCCACCTGTCTGTCTTCCTGTTTTGCCACCACAGGTGTTCCGGCTGCGGAATCCGTTTGGGCGCTGGCTGTCTGCCACCTCTCAGGGTGCTCACCGTGCTGCCAGGCGCTGTGCTCTGAATGTTGGTGTCCCCCAAATTCACGCCAGACCCCGACCCCAGAGTGGCAGTTCTAAGGGGTGGGGCCTCTGTGTGTGTGTGGGGGGGGGGTGGCCGGGTCTTGAAGGCCCTGGCCAGGCTGAAGCCAGGAGCCTGGAGCTCCGTCCAGGTCTCCCCTGGGGGTGCAGGGGCCCAGGCGCTGGGCCATCTGCCTCTGCTTTCCCAGGTGCATTAGCGGGAGCTGGATTAAGGTGGAGCAGCTAGGACTCAAACGGTGCTCGCATGCCACGCTGGGGTGGCAGGCGGAGGCCTCACCCACGTGTGCCACGATGCCGGCCGGCTCGGCCCCCCTGAGGGGGTTCCAGGGAGCTCTGGCCCCTCCTGCACGTCCATGCAGTCCTGGCTGTCTGTCGCAGCAGCTGAACGGACCAGGATGTCGGGTGCACCACAGCCTTTTCTCTGCTGAGGGGTTCCCGGCGCCCTGTGCCGCCGTGCGGTCAGCTGGGTGTTTGTGGGTTTGCCTAATTCACTGTAGCTGCTGCAGGCGCGTAGTTCACACCCGAGTGTGGTTGGCTTGTGCGGTGCTTGCCTTAGAGATATTGAAAAAACTTTAAATTTTTTAAGTATTGAGAGGGGGGGAGAGAGAGAGATCCCTTCACTGGTTCTCGGCCCTAACGCCCCTAACGGTCGGGGTGGACTGGAGCCGGGAACTCCGTCTGGGGTCCTATTTGGGTGGCCGGAACCCAATCGCTTGGGCCTTCATTGCTGCTGCCCAGGGTCCGCACTGGCCGGGGGCTGGAGGCAGGAGCTGGAGCTGTGGGCCCCGGTGTTGTAACCACCAGGGTGGGGTCAGCTCCAGCGCAGACAGCAGCCGGGTGCCCGCCGCCGGGGGTCGCTCTCCCGAAGTCCACGGTGCCTGCTCTGGGACCTCCTCGGCCCTCGTCCTGGGGGATGACAGCTCCCTCGCCTAACTCAGGTCTAGAGCCATCTCCTTGGAGAGACGGCAGCCCCCCTCCCCCCGTGCGAGGGTCCGCACCAGACCCTCCTGGGAGCCCCTTCTCCCCAGGGGAGTGGCCCCCACTCTTAGCTGAGCTTGTTAGTCCAGCACACCCAGCTCCAGACAGGCCGAGTCCTCTCGACCTGGAGAAATGCAGGGCGTGTGTCCCTGCTGTGTAGACAGAGCCCCGAGGGATTTCTTCCTTCTGGGAGAAGCCGGTTTGTCTGCTTCCGGCAGAAGACAACCTCGTGATGAGCCCAGAAATCAGTACTGTTTATCTTTATATTTGAGAGGGAGGGAGAGAGAGGGAGAGAGAGAGAGAGAGAGAGAGAGCGAGCTTCTATCTGCTGGTTCACTTACCAAATGCCCGCACATGGGCAGGACTGGAGCCAGGAGCCTGGAACTCACTCCAGGTGGATGGCAGGCACCCAAGTACTTGAGCCATCACCTGCTGCCTCCCAGGGTGTAGGGCGCACATGGCGTCACCCGTGTCCCTCAGCTGTGTTGTGTCCGTAGGGAGGCAGGTGTAGGGTCCACGTGGCATCATGCGTGTTCCCTAGCTATGCGAGTTGTGTCTGCAGGGAATCAGGTGTAGGGCCCACGTGGTGTCATGCATGTTCCCCAGCTGTGTGTGTTGTGTCCCATGTAGAGACAGGTGTAGGGCCCACGTGGTGTCATGCGTGTACCCCAGCTGTGTGTTGTATCTCATGGGGAGGCAGGTGTAGGGTGCATGTGGCGTCACGTGTGTTCCCCAGCTGTGTGAGAGAGATCTTTCATCTGCTGGTTCACTTCCCAGTGCCAATAACAGCTGGGGCTGGGCCAAGCTGAAGCCAGGAGCCGGCAGCTCCATCTGGTTCCTCCAGGCCCCAGCACAGGACCTTTGGGGGGGGGGGCGGCTGTGTGTGGAGCCTGATGGCTGGCCACGCCCCCAATTGGCCCAGGTTTGGGTTCCCCTGGGGCGCACGAGGCTGGTGGGGTGGCAGCAGCCTGTGGGACTTTGAGAGCTGTAGGGGTGGAGGTAGGCGTGGGGCGCCCTGGGGCTGGGCCCGGTCCCTGCGCTCCTGGCTGCCTCCCTTCGGTCCGGCGCGGAGCCGCGGGACCCGCTGGATCCTACCGCCGCTGCCTTTCGTGGCTCGGCCCCATCAGGAGCGCAGCGTCCTGCAGCCGGGTCTCGCTGGCCAGCACAGCCTGGCGCCTGGCTCTGGAGCCACAGGTGGCCTGGTGCGGGGGGCGGCGGCACAGCGCTCGGGTCCTCACCTGCGAAGCTGGGTCACACCACCGGTCCCTGGAGGAGATGGGCACTGGGCAGGGTCTTGCACGGAGGGAACTGGAGCCAGAGAGGGGAGGGGCTTGTCTAGGGGGTCCTTGCTCCTGTGAGACGCTGGCCCGCTCAGGCGGAGCTGATGGTGAGGGGTGAGGACCCCAGCCATCTGGTGCCACGCGCAGCTGTGGGGAACCAGGGGCGTGCTGGGCGGTGGTGCCCAGTGCCGGCCCACAAAGCTAACTGCACTGGTCTCTCTGGTCTATTTATAGACGTGAAATGTACAGCAAGTCGTGCAGGAGGCGGTGGGTGGGGGAGGTTTCTGTTTGACTAATTTATTTTTTTTCCCTTTGTAGCGGTATTTTCACAAACCCTTTGGATTGTCTCCAAAGAGAGGAGACTTAGCACGAAGCTGCTGACTTTGCCGACTGGAGGACGAGAGGGAGAAGGAAGGACAGAGGGGGACAGACAGACAGACGGACATGGGCCTGGGGAGCAGAAGAGGGGGGCTGGGCGTGTGAGGGCCTGTGACAGCGCTGACGGATATATTCTTCCTATAAGGAAACTGTATTTGAAAGAACTACCCATTTAAAAATCGTGGGCTATTCGACTGCAGGGCCAGTGCCAGGAGCCCCGGGCAGGCCCAGCTCCGCGCACAGCCAGGCCTCTCCGCCTCCTCGCGCTGGGCCGTGGGGAGCAGCCTCGCGTCTTGCCTTTCATTTACATATTTTTCAAGATTTATTTACTTATTGATTTGAGGGGGGGAGGGACAGAGAGAGAGAGAGAGAGAGAGAAACCGATCTTCCATTTGCTGGTTCACTTCCATAATGGCTACAACAGCCAGGACTGGGCCAGGCCGAAGCCAGGAGCCAGGAGCTTCTTCCGAATCGCCCGCACAGATGCGGGGGCCCAGGCACTAGGGTCGTCTTCCACCGCCTTCCCAGGCCATTAGCAGGGAGCCCGCTCGGAAGCGGAGCGGCTGGGACTCGAACTGGTGCTCTGGCGCAGGATGCCGGCGGCACTGTGCCGTCACGCCACCCTTCTTTGGCCTTCCACTTCCTGTCTCACTCCCGCCTCCTCCGTCCTCCGCGGTCTCCCCTCTGCTCTGGAGTTCCACTCTGACCCCTGGTCTCTTCCAGGAGGTTGACAGCCCGATCCGGGCCGTGCCAACCCTCCTGCCTCCTGCCCAGGGCCTGGCGCTCACTCCCAGCTGGACAGAGACTAACCTGACACCTTGAAAGCCCTCGGCAAGTCAAACAGAGCCGTGTTAGCCTAACCTCGGCAAAAACCTTCAAAGTCTAAAAAACCCATCGGCTGTGAGTGCCTGTCCAGTGGGCGTTAGAATGGGGCGGGGTGGGCCGCCTGGGCCTTCTGTGGGATTCACACAGAGCTGCACGGCCTCAGATCAACTGCTTTACCGCGTGCCTGTTTCCCTTTCTGTAAGTGGGAGGTCGAACCAGAACAGTGGTTTCCAAACCGGTTTGGGAAGCAGATTTCTCCCTCCCTCCCCCCTCCCCCTTCCCCCTCCCTCCTTCCCCTCCCTCCCTCCGTCCCCCCCCCCCCCAAGGTCTTGGTGAACAGCAGCGTGCACGGCTGTTAAAGGCAGGCACCGGGGTGCTCGGCCCCGTGGTCAAGGCTGGTTCTGTGTTGCACACCTGGGCTCCATCCCCGGCTCCATCCCCGGCTCCGGCTCCTGACGCCAGCTCCCTGCTGATGCAGACCCTGGGGGGCAGAGGGAGTGGCTCAAGAGATTGGGCCCCTACCGCCCCCGTGGGAGAGCCGGATGGAGTTTCCAGCTACCGGCTTCAGCAGAGCCCAGCCCCACTTGCTGGGAAGGGGTGGGTGGAAGGAAGCTCTGTCTGTCTGTCTCTGTGCCAGCAGGTCCACGGTCCACGGGAGCAGATGCCCAGCCCGGGCTGCCTGGCTTCCGTCCAGCCCCTCTGTGCCTCCACTGCTCCTCTGTAAGGGGCTCCCATGATGGCTGAGAGGGGACCCCTTGCTGGCTCAGGTCCACCCTGGGGCCTGCCGCTAGTGGGCGCTCTGTGGACCGCAGCTGGCCGCTTCTCCCAGGGTCTGAGGCAGGCTGGGGCGGGCTGGGCCTTGGCGACTGCTGCTCCCTCCCCCAATCCAGCCCCCCCCCCCAATCCAGCCCCCCCCACACCCTGGGGGCTCCCAGACCAAGGCTTCTGTGGGTGCCAGGAGGCTGTGCTCTGTGCTCTCAAAGCCAGGACAGCACCCGGAGCCCGGGAGCCCGGGGTGGGCCCAGCTGGCAGGGCTGCGGGGCAGCTCAGGCAAGCAGGGGGCTGGGGGCCTTGGCCCCTGCCACGGCCCCGCCGGCACCCAGCCTGGGTCCCCCCAGCCTCAGGTTTCCCTTTGGAATCCTGGTCTTGGAAGGCCCCCAGGCAGGCGAGGAGCGACCCAGGGCTTTGCGGAGCCCCCCCACCCCCACCCCCCGCGCGCGCCAGAAGGTGCAGCCGCAAGGTCAACCGTGAAGTTAGCTGTAATCACTGATGGCCCGGCTGGTTGTCATGGAAACCCCTGCGCAGGACCTGGTCGGTAGACCCTTCCTCCCGCCCTCCCCTGCCTTCCAGCTGCCTGGGGGGGCAGCTCTGAGGAGCTGGGCCGGGAGCAGGCGCTGTCCGTCAGCCCCTGTCTCCAGCCATGGCGTTGGGGGAGATGTGAGCACCCCAGGCCTGGGTGACCTCTGCGCTCAGGTCACAGGAGGGGAGGCTGTGGAGATGGAGATAGGAGCACCACCTCCCCGCCTGTCCCCAAGGCCATGACTGCATTGGGGGTGGAGGGAGGCCAGGGGGTCACGGGGGTCACCTGCTCCTGCCCTGGGCTTTGACCTGACCAGTTGAGAACTCCCGGAGGCAGAGGTGCTCCAAGTGGGGTCGGTGGGCCCGCAGCTGGGGGCAGGTTGGAGCCAGGCATCCCCAGCCCTGCCCTAGACTCCCCAGGGTCTAGACGCGGGAGGGGCCCAGCCGCAGCGTCTGATTGGCGAATCCTGGTGAGCCACCCTGTGCCCGCTGTTTGGGGAATGGGCGTCCCAGCCTGCTCTCCCTCCCAGCCCCCTCCCCTCCCGCTGGGGCCGAGTCTGAGCTGGCTCCGGGTTCCTGGGCGCACAGCAGGTGGGGCCAGGGCGGCCAGGTGGTCCTGCCGGGGCTCTCTGCTCCCTCCGTTTTACTCTGCCACAAGGAACTCCGCAGACTGGGCCTTAGCCCAACAGAAACTTAGTGCTCTTGGTTCTGGCTCCGGTGGCCTCTTCCCCATGCCTTCACCTGGCCTCACCCCTGGGCACACGGCCCAGTCCTATGGAGTTAGGGTCCCACTCTTAGGTAACCTTCTTTTTATTTATTTTATTTATTTTATTTTTTTGAGGGCAGAGTGGACAGTGAGAGAGAGAAGAGAGAAACAGAGAGAAAGGTCTTCCTTTGCCGTTGGTTCACCCTCCAATGGCCGCCACGGCCGGCGCGCTGTGGCCGGCGCACCGTGCTGATCTGAAGGCAGGAGCCTTTTTTGTACTTCTCCTGGTATCCCTTGGGGTGCAGGGCCCAAGCACTTGGGCCATCCTCCACTGTACTCCCTGGCCACAGCAGAGAGCTGGCCTGGAAGAGGGGCAACTGGGACAGAATCCAGTGCCCCGACTGGGACTAGAACCCAGTGTGCAAGTGCCGCAAGGCGGAGGATTAGCCTAGTGAGCCGTGGCGCCGGCTAGGTAACCTCCTTAAAGACAACCTCCACGCAGCTCAGTCCATCACTCAGCCTCGAAGGGACCCAGGCTCGGGGCCTGGGAGAGGCAGGGCTCTGTGGCTGGTGTTTGCAATATTTTACCATCACTCCTAACCCACTTACTCCCCGAAGGGGCAGGTGCCCAGGTAGGTAGCGTGGGGGCTGTGGGGAGTGACAGTTGTGTTCTCCTGTCTAGAAACTGGGCAGAGCGGGGAGGGTGCTGTTGGCCGGGCAACCGCAGGGGAGGGGTCCTGGCCCACCCAGGCACATCTTGGGGCTGGGACAGGCTCCATCCCAGTTCTCACGGCTTGGAAGGGGGCAGAGTAAAGGGAGAGGGGCCTTGTTGGGTGGGGGGCTTCTCAGCACCTGGGACACCCAGGCATGGAGCTGGTGCAGGGTGGCGGGTGGGATGGCCGCTGAAGGCCTGCTTCACGCATGCAGGAGGCCAGTGCACATGACCTTGCCCCTTGTCATGACCCCTGGAGGCGTCTGTGCACCAGCCTGGCCGTCACGCCTCCTGGAGTCAGAAGGCTGTGGTGGCTGGGGCTGTGTGCGACCCGTGCAAGCCAAGCGCCTGGAGGTGGAGGCGGGGGCTCTCAGGGGGGCTTCTCCCAGCCCGGGGTCCAGTGTCTGTGCTTGTCCTGTCTGCGCCCACCCCAGCGTTTGACGCCTGGGGCAGAGTGGGCGGCAGGGGCTGCTCAGGTGGTCCCGGGGGCAAGCGGTGCTTCTCAAACCTCAGTGACCACAGAACCGCCTGCC
Organism: Oryctolagus cuniculus; assembly: GCF_964237555.1. NCBI lineage: Eukaryota > Metazoa > Chordata > Mammalia > Lagomorpha > Leporidae > Oryctolagus > Oryctolagus cuniculus. The sequence continues at coordinate 192,142,232 of NC_091433.1, read as the reverse complement.
CGTGGCGCTGGGGGCTCCAGGTCTGGGGGGGAGGTCCCATGCAGGATGGGGGTTTCAAGTCTGGCTCCCAGCCCTTCCCAGATTTCTGATCCCTCCAGGGATGGAGGCAGCCGCTCCCCAGCTCCGAGTGGCCCCCCGGGTTCCTGGCTCCCATCTGAGGATTTGGGAGGACCCCGGTTCCATCCACCGGCGGGGGGCAGCTGGGGGACCGTCCTGTCGGGGTCAGGGCTGCCCTATCCTGGCAGGCAGCAGCCGGAAGTGGTGCCTTCACACTGCACTCCAGCTACACAGTTCCCGGCCCCTGCACGGCTCAGCTTCCACCGACAACCTCCGTCCCCGCGGCTCTAGGTGATGCTGTGTCCCGAGCTTGGGTGCCTGTCGCTTCCCCCAGGGAGGCCACGCCCCGGGCATCCTTCTCAGCTCAGTGCAGCCCCCTGCTGGCGGGCTGACCAGCCAGGGCGTCTCAGGCGGCCACCTGCTTCTTTGGCCGGCCCTCCCCACTGTGTTCTCTGCTCTTCCCTGCCCTGCCTGGGCCTCGGGGGCTGGCCGGTGTGGACCTCATCAAAGACTCATTCAGGGCCACTGGGCGTGGCCGGGGGAGCCTGGAGCAGAGAGGCGGGAAGGTCCCTCCTGCTGGCCCTCAGCGGCCTCTCCCTCCCATCACCCTCCTCTTCTCCGGCCTGGAATGCTCCCTGGGCGCTGCCTCCGTGTCAGGCCTGGCGGCCAAGGGCTGGGGCCAGCGACTCCCGATGCTGGCAGTGTCTGCTCCCTCCTCGGCAGGCAGCCGGTGCACTACTCGCAGCTCACGAGACGGTGAGTTGCACCGTTCACCCGAGTGCACCTGCAGGAGCTGGACCTGCCTGCCTGGGGGCCCGAGGACAGCTCGGAGCTGCGTGGGGGTGACCCTCACGGGTGCCTGCTGTGCCTGGGGACTTCGTCTGTGTCCTTCTTCCTGCCTCGGTTCAGGGTACCCAGTCCCACTCCCTACCCGGGCAGTTCTGCCATGGGCAGCAGACACCTGTGTCTCAGCCCCCTGGGACGTGGCCTTGGCTTTGGGGTCTGCACATCACTGCTGGTCCCGGGCTGCTGTGGGGACCCAGAGCCGTCTCACAAATCAACATAAATCCTGCAAACCCGCAGCCCATTTCGATGCTTAATGCAAAACATAAACACTTTAAAGTCGTTTCAGAATCAGGCAGGGTGGGAATAATTCGCTCTCATCATCATTTACTCCAAACGCCTCATTTCATCGTGTGAGTCATCGGCCAGAGGGAGAGGCGGGAGACGGACGGCGGCAGCGACAGGATTAGAACCAAGGGGGCAGAGAGGCTCTGGGGAGGAGGGGCCCGCTCCCAGGCGGGCACAGCCCTGGGGGAGGGGAGCCTGGGCCGGGCACCGAGAGTGGCCCCTGAGGACAGGGCTCCAGCCCGAGTCAGCTGCTGGCCAGCAGGGGTTCTGGGGCAGGACCTGGCCTGCTGCCTGGCCTCAGTTTGCTCATCTGGGAAGTAGACACGAAGACTGGCTTGTGGTGGGTGGAGCTGGAACAGGTGGATGAGGGGTGGGAACCAGAGTGGGGGGCATGTGCAGAGCAGGTGCTACGGTTATTCCCCCTTACCCAGCAGGACACGAGACCCCCGTGGACACCTGGAACTGAGGCTAGTACTAGCCCCTGTATACCCTGGGCGTCTTTCTGTGCAGACGGACCGGGGTTGGGCTGGAATTTATATATGGAGCACAGTAAGAGTAGCAGCAGTGGCTAATAACAGAACCGTCGGAGCAGTGGCTGTGGCGCAAGTCCTGGGAGTGTGGTCTCGCTCCAGGAGTCAAGACAAAGCCTTTTCAGACTGCGGTGGGCTGGAACCGGCCGGGGACAGTGAGAGGGCGAGCGCGCCCTTCCCGGCCCTGACGCCATGCCCAGGCCACTTCGGGAACAAGTGGCCCGCTTCTGTGTCCTGCTTCACTGTCTTCTTGTTTTGTTTTTAAGATTTTTTTTTTGAAAGGCAGAGAGAGGCAGAGCGAGAGCGAGAGAGAGAGAGAGGTCTTCCATCTGCTGGTTCACTCCCCAGACGGCCGCAATAGCTGGAGCTGTGCCGATCGGAGGCCGGGAGCTCCTTCCGGGTCTCCCATGCAGGTGCAGGGGCCCGAGGACCTGGGCCATCTTCCACTGCCTTCCCAGGCCATAGCAGAGAGCTGGATCGGAAGTGGAGCAGCCGGGACAGATGCCCGTATGGGATGCCGGCCTGCAGGCAGTGCCTGTACCACCACTGGCCACAATGTGTTTTATGCAAACGTTGATTTCCCCTGCCAAGCTGTGGCCCCGAGGGTGGGGACAGGCTTAGCAGGAAGCTGGTACTCAAACTCAGCCACTCGGACTCGGGATCTGAGCATCCCAACAGGTGGCTTAACCGCTGTGCCGAACACCCGCCCGGAGACGCACGAATTGAAGGTGTCGCCTCTCCGCTTGTTGTGCCTGAGCGAGTGCACACAGGAGCACCGTGCACGGACGCAATGTGCCGGTCCTTTATTGCCGGTGGTGGATAGCCGGCTCATGCCCTAAAGAACTCTCCACCCGAAGCTCAAAGCAACAGGGTTTATAAAGGCAAAAACCGCAAGGAGGGGAGGGGACCACGTGGTTGCTAGGATGGGGGGATACATGGTTACTAGGGACAAGCCGACCTAAGGCCCACGGGAACCTAGCATCAGTTACAACCTTGGCAATAAAGTACAGTGTCAGCGGCCATCGAGGTGCAGCCTGTCTGTTTCAAGTGTGAGCCATCTCGCCAGGGAGTTTCTCTGCTCTGCCAAGTGGGACGTGGTCTCGCGGTGGGGGGTGCTTTTTCAAGATGGCGTCTCGGGTGCTCTAAATCGGAGTCCCTACTGTCAGGGTGTTTCTTCTCGCTGAGTGACGCCCAGATTCAATGCATCTCCACCCGTGGTGCTGCGGCCGGGGCTCCTGGGGAAGGGAGCCACGGGGATCCGGGGGTCCCCGTGGATCAGGACGGCTGCGCCGCAGAGGGGCGAGGACGGGTTGGGAGCCGCGGAAGGAAAGGCCAGCAGGCTGGACGTGGCCCTGCAGAGAGCAGGCAGCACAGCGGGCACGCCCAGCATGGCTGCTTCCTCAGCTGGACGCCAGGCCGGGGCGGGGGGCGCACGCTGTCTGCTTGGCCTCAGTGTCACCTGTGCTGTGTCACCTGCACCAGTGACAGTGACAGCAGCCATGGGGCCAGGACAGGCTCAGAAAGGGCTGAGAACAGGGCTGTGCACTCGGTGGGGCCGGGGCCCTGCTCCCCTACCCGCCCCCCCCCAGGAATGCAACCGCGGGAGGTTCATTTCTTGGAATTTTGGTCCGCAACAAGCCTTCACAGTTCCCCAGGGTGGGATCGTCGCCGTGCCTGGCGGGTAAAGCTGCTGCCTGCTGTGCTGGGACCCTGTGTGGGGCCGCTTCCGACCCAGCTCCCTGCTGTGGCCTGGGAAGGCAGGGGAAGATGCCGCAAGTGCTGGGGCCCTGACCCACGTGGGAGACCCGGAGGAAGCTCCTGGCTCCTGGCTTCAGCCTGGCCCAGCCCTGACCATCGCAGCCATCTGGGGAGTGAACCAGCAGATGGAAGACCTCTCTCTCTCTCTCTCTCTCTTTCTGCCTCTGCCTCTGTAACTCTGCCTTTCAAATAAATAAATGAATCTTAAAAACAGAAATTCGAGCTGGTGCCGCTGCTCACTAGGCTAATCCTCCACCTGCAGCGCCAGCACTCCGGGTTCTAGTCCCGGTCGGGGCGCCGGATTTGTCCCGGTTGCTCCTCTTCCAGTCCAGCTCTCTGCTGTGGCCCGGGAGTGCAGTGGAGGATGGCCCAAGTGCTTGGGCCCTGCACCCCATGGGAGACCAGGAGAAGCACCTGGCTCCTGCCATCGGATCAGCGCGGTGCGCCGGCCGCGGTGGCCATTGGAGGGTGAACCAACGGCAAAGGAAGACCTTTCTCTCTGTCTCTCTCTCCCACTGTCCACTCTGCCTGAAAAAAAAAAAAAAAAAAAAAAAAAACTAGAAATTCCTCTCGAAAAATGGTTCCTGATGGGGCGATGCACCTTGGGCAGGCAGGCGGCACCATGGAGCGTCCGGGGCGGGGCCTCGGGCTGCGGAGGGCAGCGGGGGGGGGCAGTGGTGGAGAACCCGGGGTTGGGGGCACGAGTCCCTGCCGCCGACTGCAAGCCCTTGCCCCTTTCCCATCGTCCCTCTGCAGGGTTCCCTGCAGAGCTGGAGTTATTCCCGGGACGGCTGGCAGCCCCGGGGCTCCCTGGGGTACTCTGTGCATCCAGCAGCTGGAGGGAGCCCTGGAGGAGGCGGGACCCAGGGCACCGGGACCAAGAGGGTGCCCCCCAGGCCAGGGCCCCCAGATGGGCTGGGGAGAATCCAGGGCAGCACAGTCCTCACTGGGTGGGCTCCACTGGGGCACTGGGTCCGGGGATGAGCAGGCCCCTGCCCTGACCCGAGGCCCCCACCGGCCAGGGGGGTGGGGCAGATAAGTCACGGCAATGAGCAACCTGGGAGACGGGGCCTGCAGGACCGAGCTGGGCTGCAGGGGCGGAGGCCGGAGGGGCGCTGAGGGAGGAAGCGAGGGCCCAGGGCAGAGGTGCCAGACCTGGCCCCCACTCAGGCCTCGCAGCCTCAGGGACTCCGCCTCCACTGGGGATAGTGGTCCTGTCTCGCAGGGCTGAGCAGTGGTTGGGGGAAACACTCTGAGGAGGGGGCGCTGCACACGGACACCTGCCATGAGCTCACCCGCGGCTGACCGCCCAAACAGCCTGGCTTCTCCGCCCCCGCCCTCCGTGGGCAGAAGGAACACGACGGTTCTTCGGGCTACGCTTGGTCAGAGGCCAGCGAGGAGGAGGTGACTGCCTGGGCAGAGACAGGTGCACATCCGCCTTCAGCCGGGGGCCATCGCCCACCCATCTGGAAGCCGCACAGCCGCCCACACCGGGCCGGGGCTCTGCAGCCGCCGGCCTTTGCTAACCCACTCTCGCGCGTCCACCACGGCTGCTCGTTACGTCACCGCAGGGCCAGGGGCTGCAGCGGGGGCCAGCCTGACTCTCTGCCTCCCTGACCACTGGCTGTGCCACTCCAGCAGGGGCCGGACACCCCACGCCTCGGTTTGCTTGGCTGTAAAGTGGGCGCTGCTAATGGCATCGAGGCAGAGCTCAGCCAGACACGGCGTCCAGCTCCACCTTGGCCAAGGAGATGGGCACGTGGCCAGGTCAGGGGGTCAGGCTTGTTCTCCAGGGAGTTTGAATCCTGAGCTTCTGAGACGCGGACGGCAGGAGCAAGCCCGCTCGCTGGGGTCTCTCCCTGCTCTGAGGCCACTGACGCTAGGGTAGGGAGGGCTCCACCCCATGGCCTCCTCCCACTCTAAGCTCCCCCCACTAGCACGTGGTTTTGGGAGTAGGGTCCTGCTTGTGAATTCTGGGAGACAAGCACTCATCCCACACCAGAGCCCGGCCCCTGGGGGAGACTGTCGCGGTGGGTCTGGGAGTCCAGACAGGCTTCCTGTCCCGCCTCGGGCAGGGTCCTCGGGGGGCTTCCTGGAGGTGGGGACGCGTGGGAGGGGTGGCTAGACCTCGGCCAGGGGAAGGGACCAGGAAAGGAGGCGCCAGCAGGGAGGGAGACAGCAGAGACTGGGCAGGAGGATGCTGAGCCGGGTGGCGGGCAGCTGTCCCCCTGTGCCCAGGACAGCCGGCCAGCCAGGGCGCCGATGGGAGGGCACCCTCCCGCCCTGTCCAGCCCCACACCCTCCCCGTCAGGGTGCGGGAGCAGCATGGCCATTAGGGCCAGGATGCTAATGGATCGGCCGCCCGCTGCTTGTGCCGGGCTTTTGTGAGCATTTTTGCACTGACTGCTTCGTGTCGTTACCCACGGCCATTACCCAAGCCGCCCTGTGCGCAGACCCGGCCTGCGGCTGGGAGCCACACCCCAGGCAGGGGGCACGGGGAGCAGAGTTGAGCTGTCGCCTGTGCCCCCCGGTGCTCGGCGGGCGCTGCCCTTCCCGGCCAGGTGCAGACCTCAGGTGCGGCCCCTGGACAAGGTGGAGGCGGCCACACTGCTGGGGCGGGGCTCCCTTCCCTGCGGCTTCCTGTCCTCACCCTGAGTCCCAACTGCCGACCCCACAGTTCAGCCACCCAGAGGGCAGGGACAGGAGCGGGGGACAGCACGGAGTCGTGGCCGAGTCTGAGCTGCTTGAGGGTGCTGGTGACCTTGGGCCAGGCCAGGTGGGAGGAGGACGTGGCAAGGGGTGGCGGGCACCCGGGACCCCGTCCTCGGCGCTGCTAGGGAGCACGTGTCTCCACTCCCGTTGCGCGTTCTTGCCCCCGCGGGGCTAAGCGTTGGAAGCAGAGGTGTCAGGTGCAGGGGGAGAGCGGGAGGTAGCCAACGGGAGGCGTGAGCACACGTTCCCGCGAGAGCGTGGCCCCCCTGCACGGACTACGTGAGAGCTGCCCTGGAGGAGGGAGCAGGGGGAGGCTGCAGGGGTGCAGGAGCCGCAAACCCCGAGGGTGTCCCCGTGTGTCAGGTCACTTTGGGGGGGCAGGGGCTGCCCGTCCTCCCCGGCCTGGCGCCCCAGCGGGTGGCGGCTGCACCTGCAGGCTCCTGGCACCTTGCCTCCCTCACCTCCCCACCCCAGGCACCCCCAGATCCCGTCAGCCCTGCCTCCTAGACACCTCGCAGATTGCAGCTGCGTCCACCTGCGTCACCCCCATGGCCACAGCACCCGAGCGAGCCAGATCTGGGGGACACCCAGGCTTTCCTCTCTGCGGTCCCCTCCCCCTGCAGCCGCCCTGGCCATTGTTCTTGCCCACTTGGACTCTGGCCAGTGCCCTCCCTCCCCTTCTTTCTCCTCTACTCACTCTTCAGTTCATTTGACACCTCCTCCAGGAAGTCTGCCTGACATTCCTGCCTGTGTCAGATCTCCGTCATCACAAGTTCTCTCATCGGTGGCTTTTGTCATGGGCAGTCTCACACCGAGTCCTATGTGTGACTCTTTATGTCCCCCGGGCTCTGACAGTCCAGTAGGTGAAGGCCCCCGCGTCTCTCACCCACAATGCATCTCCAGGAGGAGCACGTCTTGTAGGAAACCTTATAGGCACGGCTGCCTGGGTTTAGTGCTGGTGGCCTGGAACAGCAAAGGCACGGATTCCCGTGGCCTCCAGGGTGGGGCCACCAGGAGGAGGGGTGGGGCAATGAGGCCACGCCCCCTGAGGGATTGGGCTATGAGCTGGACAGCAGCTGGCAGTCACCCGTGGCCAGCGAGGCCGGAGGTGGCATTCTGGCCCAGCCGGGCTTCCCTCGGCTCTGGCACGGCCCCTTCCCACTCTCCACGGGATCCGTGCCAGGACACACTGCCCAGCATTCCAGTCCTTGTCACTCACCTCACAAAGTTCTTGGCTTTGCTTGGGTCTGAGGCCCTGAGCCCGGGGTGGGGGGCGCTCCCGGGTGGCCTCCTTGCCCAGGGGCCAGCAGGTGGTTTGCAAACCCTCTGGGCAGGGAGAGGCACTTTGCGCTTGGGGTCCCAGTGGAGCAGGCCAGGACCCTTGACCTTCGGGGTGCCCTGGAGACGGCAGGTGTCTGGGAGAAGGCCTAGTGTTGCGAAGCCACCACCTGTGACAAGGGCATCCCATACCCGAGCACTGTGTCCTGGCCAGCTCCCTGCTGATGGCCTGGGGAGGCAGCAGAAGCCAGCCCAGTGCTTGGGCCCTGCACCCACATGGGCGACCACAGGGTGTTCTGGCTCCTGGCTTCAGCCTGGCACAGTCCGGCTGTTGTGGTCAAATCAGGAGTGAACCAGCGGATGGAAGGTCTCTCTCCTCTCTCTCTCTCTGTCCCTCTCCTGTGTCTACCTCTTTATAACTCTGCCTTTCAGATAAATAAATCTTAGAAAAAAAAAAGTCTGGGCGAGAGGGAAGCTTGCAGGGGCCTGAGCAGGCGGCACCGGCCGGGACGGCTGTAGTTCCCGCACGGGCGTCTGGGATGGAGGACTGTTCTGTGCCGGCTGACAAGGGCTGCTCGCTTCTCCGAGAGCCGTGCCTGGGCCACCGGGGAAATGGCTTTGTCGGAGCCCTCGCTGCCGGCGGCCAGGGTTACGGATCAGCCTCTGGGAGAAGCCAGCCAGCGGGGCCCGTGCGCTGGGCTGCACTGCAGTGTGCCCGTCTCTGCGTGGCGCGTCTGGGACACATTTGTCCAAAAAGGAGCGTGTTTGTGTGTGTGTGTGAGAGAGAGAGAGAGAGAGAGAGACAGATGGGGGAGCGAGAGAGAGACAGAGAGAAAGAGAGAGACAGAGACAGAGAGGAGAGACAGAGAGACAGAGAGAGGAGAGCGGTCTCGTGAGATGAGCCCAGCGAGCTCCAGCAGCGAATTCCATCAGAAAATGATCCCTGCGCTTCCTCCCCGCCGCACGTGTCTGCAAGATGGATGGAGCCGGGCGCGTGCCTGCTGCGCTCACGGCAGCTGCACGGACTGCGGGTGGAGGGGAGGGGGCAGAGTGTGGCTGGAGAGACCCCCAGGCCTCGCAGCTCTGCCGGTCCTGGCAGGAAGGGCTGCGGCCGGGGGCCGGGCAGCAGCCGGGGCTTCTTGGGCACGGGGAGCTGGGATGGGCGCAGAGCCGCAGCCCGGAGGCCGCGATCGGGAGAAGCCGCTTCGGTGCACACGGGAGACGCAGGCCGCGTTTCGTTCTGGGTGTGTTTTGATCCGTCGCTCCCACTCTTTGCGGAACGCAATTTTAAAAGGCTCCTATAAAAAAGCCATTTTAATTATTTAAATTCCTGCCAGGAAAAGGACGCGCTATTGCAGATCCGAAGCGCTCCCGGTCAGCGTCTCATCCCCGGGAATGCGGCTGCTTTCCCTGATGCCTTTGGGTGGGGTGCAGGGTCCCGGCTGCCCCCGGGGCCTGCGATCCAGGAGAGCGGGCCACGAACAGGGCTGAGCGCGGGCTCGGCCTGGAGGTCCGGGCCTGCGCGCCCCCACCCCCACTCTTCATCCGCAGGACTGAAGCCTCTCATCGAATCGTCACCCGTGCCAAATGGCCTTTCTCCATCTTGACACGCTGCGTCACCGCGGCCGAGCCTGCTCCATTATTTATGGCTGCTCGGCTCAAGCTGATGGATCACGGTGTGGTTCCTGAGCCCTGCTCCGGGCGGGCCCGCCTCCCCCTCGGCTCCCCTTCCCCTGCCGTCGGCCCCTTGGGCCTGGGCCCCCCAGGAGCCCTGTGAGGGGCGGGGATGCCGAGGTGGGGGCAGCGGGGACTCTCCCAGGCCTGTGTGCAGGCAAATGGCAGAGCACAGCTCGGAGCAGCTCCACGGGCCCCGGGTCTCCACGGGCTCCCGGTCTCCACAGGCCCCGGGTCTCCACGGGCCCCGGGTCTCCACGGGCTCCCGGTCTCCACGGGCCCTGGGTCTCCACGGGCTCCCGGTTTCCATGGGCTCTGGGTCTCCACGGGCCCCGGGTCTCCACGGGCTCACTCTTCTGGAGCCCCTTCCTGCTACATGGGGGCCCGGCTGCTCCCGCCCCCTTCCAGACCGGGGCTCACCAGCTCCCACCTCCAGGAAACCGCAGCCTTTGCCAGGCTCAGCGCTGGTCTCCCCAACCCTCCCCTGCCACGGTGGGTCCTGGGGCACCTGCAGCTCACTGGCAGGGGCCGGTGGGGGCAGCCTGTCCCCTCTCTGCGCCTGAGCTCCCACCGTCTGGCAGCCTGTGAGAAGCCCCCCCCCCACCAGCCTCCTCCCAGCCTGGACCCTCCGTCTGACTTTCCCCTCCTCCCAAGTCCCCACAGGAAGCCACCTGGGACCCCTCCCTGCCGTTCAGACGGCAGTTACCCTGCACTGCCGTCACCATCGCGGTCTGGGCTGCCTCCCCTGTTAGACTCCCAGGGGCCGTGCTGGCCTCACCTCCACCTGCCTGGGGCAGCACAGGGCCCTGGAAAGGAGTCCAGGTCTTCCCAGGCCAGGAGCCCCCAGCGCAGCCTGTGCAGTGCCCCCTTCTGGGCGGGGCAGGCAGTGCAGCTGCACCCAGGGCCTTGAGTGGGAGCCCCGGCACAGGACCTGGCCTGCAGGGGAGGGGGCCCGGCTGTCCACCCGAAGCTGGCGGTGGCTGCCCCTCGGGCCCCTCTGTGGCGGGAGCTGGCGGTGGCTTCCAGCGGCCTGTGACTGCCCCCGTGCCCCCGTGCCAGTGTTGAGAGTGGGACCCCCCAGGGGGTGCCTGCAGGTAGGGGCGGGGTGGCCCGGCCTCCTTTGGCTCTCTCTGTCTTTCCACCTCCCACCATGTGGTGATGGCGCCTGCAGGCCCTCCCCAGGCGCTGGCGCTGGACCCCGCCCCTCCATCCAACTCCAGACTGAGAAATGAGTTCTGCTCACAGCTATGCTCTGACGGTGGTGTGAAGGGACCAAGACTCTGGTCTCAGCCCCGTTTTACAGGTGAGGAAATCCAAGCTCAGAGAGGTGAGGCGACCCACCTGAGGTCACACAGCAGGTGTGGCAGGGTTAGGACTCAGCCCAGCCTGGCTGCCTGGTGTCCTGACCACACTCCGGCTGTCTCCCACTAGCCGAGGACACTGAGGCCTGACCCAGGGATGGCATACCCGGGGCGGCCTTGCCCCATCCTCTGTCGCACTGCTGAGGGAAGCCCTGTCCTGCCTGGGAGGGGCCCAGACGCTGCCGTGTGGCTCCGGAGCCCACCTCCCACTCCCCATAGAAGGGCTGAAGCCAGGCAGGCCACGCCTCGGGCCGAGCCAGAAGGCAGCCGCACCTGCCGTGGGCAGCTAGGGGCTGGAGGGGAAGGGGCGGAGACGGACAGGGTGGGAGGGGGCCTGAGGTCACCGCCGGCTCCCTGCTGTGTGGCAGGTGCCGAGGGGGTCTTCCCCAGGGAAGGCGGTCTAACAGGAGGCAGGGCGCACGCACACCCAGGAAACAGCCGCACACCCCCCGTGAGATCGGGACGCTCTTGGTGGGAGCCGTGCAGCCTCCGTGGAAACAGCGTGGCGACGCCTCCGGAAGCTGGCGTGGAGTTGCCGAACACGGTCCTGCAAGCCCACTCGCGGGCGGGAGCCCCAGGGAACAGGAAGCGAGGGCTCGAGTGGATGCCGGTGCACCTGTGTTCACAGCGGCCAGAGCTGCTGACGGACGAGAGGACCGGGTTGGTAGGGGCCACACCCACGGGAGGAGGGGACTCAAATGCGGGCTCTGGTGTAGACGCCCTGGAAGACAGGTTTCTCGGGGGGCTGAGCCCGTGGCTATGGGGCTCCAGAGTTGTCAAACTCACAGAGCGGGAAGTAGGGTGCTGGCTGCTGGCGCCTGGCGGAGGGGAGAATGAGGACTTCATGGTTTTTAAGAACAGTTCTATTTATTTGCATTTTATTTGAAAGGCGTCTTCCATCCACTGGTTCATCCCCAAATATCTGCAACACCCAGGACTGAGCCAGGCTCGGGAGCCAAGAGCTCCATCCAGGTCTCCCACGTGGGTGGCAGGACCCGAGTCCTTGAGCCGTCGTCACCTGCTGCCTCCCCCGGTGCTCGTGAGCAGGAAGCTGGAATCGGAAGTGGAGCCGGGGCTGACCCCGGGGAAGGCTGGGAGGGGTTGTGCTGTCCCAAGGGCAGCTTAACCGCTGCGCCCAATGTCCACCCAGGAGTAACGTTCAGTGGGTGCTGAGTTCTGGTTTGGGACGGTGAGAAGCCGTGGAGAGGGCTGGTGGAGATGACGGCACAGCAGGGGGGGTGCACTGAGCGCCACTAACCTGAACCCTCGGAAATGGTTAAACAGTACACATTTTGTCCTGCGTCTTCCACGCAGCAGGCTGCCCGGGCGGCCCCTCCTGGGGCGGAGCCAGTGGGCTGGGGTGTCTCGATGACGACTCCCTGATCCCTGCACAGCCCAGCAAGCACGGGCTGCACCTGTCGCACCCCTGCTTCCGGGGCGGGGTTCCACACCCACCGCTGCAGTCCAGGAGTGGGGGAGGGGTGCTCCCGGCTGGACCTGCGCCCTCGGGAAGCCAGTCCCTTCTCCTGTTCGGTCTCCACCAATAGCGCGGATGATTCGGGTTGGCTGAGACGAGGGCACGCAGTCAGCCAGCGTCTATCATTTGCTGCTAATGACCGTGTTTGGCACTCGCTGCACGATGCCCTGGAGCTTCGGGGTGGGGTCTGAGTCCCAGGGCAGGTGGGTCAGGAGCCCTGAGGCAGGGTCTGTCCCCAGGGACCGAGGCTGGGTGTCACTTGTGTGGGAGGAGAGGCAGGGACGCCTTTGAGGCGCAGGGCTCTGCAGTTCCGCCCCCGTCGCCCACTGCGTCTCCTCTGCACACCGTGTCCAGGGTCCAGGGGGTCCCCTTATCTCCTAGGACGGCTCGGAGAGGGTCAAGAAATGCATCACCACTTGACCCCCAGCACAGGCGGCGGCGGCGCAGAGGATGCCAGTGCGGACGACACTGGTACAGGTGACGCGGGTTCCGGTGACATCAGCACAGATGCCATCGGAAGATAACGTGGGTACACGCGGCGCTCCAACTCCCCGAGCCTGCTTCCCGGACGGAGGGCTCTGTGGCTCCGCCCTGTGCCTGCCGCCTCCCAGGCGGAGGTGGGGAAGGGTGCAGACTGTGGAGGGCGGCGGCCAGGTGAGCTTGGCTGGGACAGATCTGGACCGGGAATGGAGTTCAGTGGGGGTCAATCTGCTTTAGTAACCAAGGGAGGACTTCCCAGGGACACAAGCTGCCACCACAGAGCGGGGCCGGGGCTGACGGTGGGACATGCCGCGAGGGTGGAGGGGCGGGGCTGGATGGAGCAAGCCATGCTGAGCAGACGGGGCCAGCTGGCCACAGGGCCCGGCCTGCATTGTCCTGGAGGGCTGGGGTCAGCCGGGAGGCGCTGCCCAGGTCCCCTCGGCTCCTGCGACAGGGGCCGAGCAGCACTGAATGTGGCAGTGGGCTCCCAGGTGGATCCAGGGGAGGGGGTGGGGGTGTCAGGAAATGGGCTTCTGGGATTTGACCCCCCACACTTCCTCCTGCCTTTTGGGGACCCACCCCTCACCCACTCGCAGGCTACAGGTTCCGTTCAGGGGGCTCCCGTGCCTATGTGTCCCTGTGTTCCAGAGGCGAGCCTGTGACCAGGTGGGCCCATTAAGAGCCCACATCCCTGAGTCACGGATGGGAGAGACCCAAGCCAGAGAACCCCTCCCCAGCGGGGGCTGCCGGGGACAGCCACGTCCCTTCCTGGGGTCCCTGGAGTGGTGAGTGAGAGGCCAGAGGGGCGCAGGGCGCTGTGGCTCAGGAGGCAGGAAGGCAGCCGACGGGGAGCGCCTGACCTCGGGACCTCACGTGAGCCCCTGGATCCAGCTGTGTCTGAATCCCATGGCGCCCTGGACTGCTTAGTGTCGCAAGCCAGACACACTCTCTCTCCTGCTCCCGCGAAGTGGAGCTGGGCTCCGGTCATGAGCAATCCAAACTGAAAACACTCCAGGTATCCTGACGTCTTTAAACCTGTTCTAAATTATGTATTGCTCATTCAAATATAATCGTTCGTGGTTGGTAATAATTTATCCTCGAGTCTTTTAATAAATTGTGCTGTTGCACAGAAAACCCTAATTGAGTGGGAAGCGTTTAATAAAGACAGCTGTGGCCAGGGAGCCCCTGGAGGCCCGGTTCCTAGATCCAGACACTTCCGCCCAACCCCTCCCCAACTCGCCTCCCCGGCTTGCAGGCCAGGGAGGAAGTGACCACCCTTTGGGACCAGAGACGCTGAGTGAGGCGCTGAGGAGGTCAAAGGCCCTTTAACGTGTCGGGGAGCGGAGCAGCAGAGGGCAGAGGCCACGTGCCCGTCTTTCTCTACTGCCTACAGGCCAGCGGCTGTGCTGGGCCCTGGGGGTCATCGGGTGGCTCAGGCTGCAGGGAGCCATCATGGCGCCCCTCGTGCTGCCCAGACCTGGCCTCTCTGCCTCCCTCCCCGTCCCCCTGTGGGCCAAAAGGACGTCCATCCTATCTGACCCTCGTGGCGTCCTAGGCAGATGCTGTTCTCAGCTATGCATGGGCAGCGTGAGCCAGGGGCCAGGGGCTGGGCCAGGGGCTCTGGACGCCCCTGGGACCCCTGCTTCCCTGCCCCCTGCTGTGGCAGGTGTCACCGGGTTCAGGTGAGGCCCCTCTGAGCGCTGGCGTCCTTCCAGGGGGAGGGGAGGAGATGCGGACAGGGACATACAGGGGGCCACTGGAAAAGTGGAGACTGGAGGGAGGCAGCTACAGCCGCGGCCCACCCCCCGGCACCCAGGGGGGCTCCTCCCACTGAGGTTTGTGGGAGCACAGCCTTGCTGCTCCCCGGCTTTGGACAGCCCAGCCCTGCAACCACTCAGGAAACACAGCCGGGACAGGAGCAGGGACAAGCTGGTGGTGGCGGCGGTGGGAGGGGCAGGGTGGTGGAGGGAGGGAGGGGGGTCGCGGGGGGCAGGGCCCCTGCAGGGCAGTGCTCAGTCCCCTGCAGAGAAGTAGTGACAGCAGCGCCCCGTGAGCGTGAGCGGGAGCCCCCAACCTCCGCAGAGCCCTGGAAACCCTAGAAACACAGCCTGGGGTGCTCACGACGCAGACCCCGCCCCGTGCCTGGGTTCCCCAGGGCCGGCATCAGTGAGGCCCCCACTCGTGGCTGGTTCGTACCCAGGTGAACTGTCCAGAGGTGCAGGGGCCTTGGCCAGGAGACAGAGCTCTCTCTCTGGGTGTCCAGGGCCGGCGCCGCGGGGTGGTCCCGAGTCCTTCGGGGTCTCCAGCCTGGGCTCCTCCAGCTGCTTCCCAGGGAGACAGTCTCAGGACCACCAGGTGAGCGCTTGCTGCACCCGGCCCTGCCCCCAGGGCCCACGGCACCGGCACAGCACCGGCCACGCCAGGCAGACAGCCGCCCCGCCTGTTCCACTGCACAGATGAGACACAGGGGCAGGGAAGCCAAAGGGCTTGGCCCCTTCGCAAGTGGCCAAGTGAGACTCAAACTAGGCCCGTGTGCCCCGGAGCTGGTACTCCTGTGTCCCTGGGGTGCTGCAGTGGCGGCGGGGGGCACTCACAGCCCCTTCCCCGGCTGGCGGGCTGCCTTCCCCGCACCCTGCCTTGAGAGTCCGTCTGGGGATGGGAGCCAAGAAGGAGGGGGCGGCCGGCCTGCGAGGGGTGGGGCTGGCCAAACTTGGAAAGATGGTCTGAGCAGCCACAGCTGGCCGGGCCTGCAGACCCCTGGCCCTGACCTGGAGGCGACCACGAAGGCCTTCCTTGTGGGCCCCTCCCCTCTGACTTTCCTCTGCCTTCCTTCCCCCTTCTCCTCGTCTTCCTGCTCCCTCTTCTCCGCTTTCCATCTGCCCGGCTCTGCACCCACGCCCTGGCTACAGAGGCCACACTGGCCCTCAGTCCCACGACAGCCAGTCGTAACCATCCCGGGCTCCGCTGTGGGACAGGCAGTGGGTGGGACTCTGCCCCGTGTGTCCCCTGGGCAATTGTTCCCACTACGGTGAGCAAGACTCCCTGGCCTGCATCAGTGTTGATTCCTGCCCAGGTCAGGCGGGGATTAAATGAGGGTTTCCCTTAGATGCCTGCCCAGCACCAAGCCCCGCCTCGTGCCCGGGGCTCCATCCAGTCCTCAGGCCCTGGGGGTGGGGGCGACCTGCCTCGGACAGGAAGACGAAGCACCTGGGCGAGTTTCAGCGTCTGTGTCCTCCACGCCCCCACCCCTCGCTGGTGGCCCCCAGGGGCCCGCGGGCAGGGCTAGGGCCGCGGGCACAGCAGCCGGCCTCGGCCAGAGGCGCGCGAGTGACCAGGACGCCTGAATCTTCACCTTCATCATCATCGCCATCGGCTGCCGGCTGCGTCGCCCCGCGGCCCATGCGCCGGGATTGCGCGAAGCTCTTTAAAAGTCTCGGGTGTGAACAGGGAGACTCTGCCTTCCCAATGACCCCGGCCGGCCCTGGGGAGAGGCAGCCACACCAGGACCCTCGCCCGAGTCCCCACTGCTGAGGCCAGGAGTGACTGGCTGGCCGGGTGGGCGGCCCGAGCCTGACCCCTGCTGTGCCCCGGCAGCTTCTGAAATATTAAAGCCCGTGGGGCCCGGTGACTTCCTCTGGTTTCACAAGTCACGCTAAGCCCTAGGCCGGCCACCTCCCTCTACAGACCGAGCCTGGGCCTCTGCTGTTTGCGTCCCCACCATCCAGGGACGACTCAGGGGTCTCCCCTGGCCTGCCCCTGCCGCTCACTGGGCCGAGGGCCCCAACAGGCAGCAGCAGGGACCCCCCCAGCGGGCAGAGCTCCGGCATCCCTGGACGCGAGTGGGGCTCCCGGGGCCCTCCTGTGCCCGGAGCCCAGGACCCCGAGTCCCTGAGTCTCGGCAGACGGCGCGCCCGAGGGACCCCTCGTGGCGAAAGAGCACACGGCCAAAGCGCAGGGGCTCCAGCCCCACCCACCCTTCCCGCTCGTGGTCTCCGTGGGCCCGGGACGTGGTGCGTGCTGGGACAGGGGCTGGGATGCTTTTCCAGAGGCTCTCCCAGTGCCCGGAAGTTGGGTCCTAAATTCCTGGGGCTGCGGTGGGAGCCCCAGAAGTTGACAGGGAGCAAACGGAGCAGCGGTGCGCCGGGCCCAGGATCGCCCTCTGCTTCAACCCCCCCGCTGGACGCCAGGCCCGGCAGCCTCTGGCAAGCAGGCTGCTGTGCGCCCGGTCCTGCTCGGTCCTGCTCGGGGGCCAGTGAGATCCCGGGGAGCGGGGATTGTGCCTGTGGATGAATAATTAACAGCACAATGAAAACAGAAGCCGCGGAGAGCGGAGAGCAGCCCGGGACGCCAAGGGCTCGGCTCCTGTGTTGGCGCCGTGAACCTGACCGTGCGCCTTCCATCCGGGGGCAGCGTTCTCCCTCCTGGCCCTAGCCCAGCCCCCAGAGGCTCCAGCAGGGCCCAGGGTCCCGAACACATCTGTGTTGGCTTCCCTGGGGGGCTTAGAAGGTCCCGATGCCTGCGCCCAGCCCCAGAGCTGGGATTTAACGCGTGGGATGTGGCCTGGGCCCAGTCAGGGTTGATCAGAGAAGCAGCAGCAGGTGTGAAAGTAGCACACACGTGTGGGTGCAGGCACGCCTGCTGTGGATACGCTGGGTGCACGCAGCGTGCGTGTGAGACGTGTGCACACGCGTGGGACTGTGCAGTGGCTCGCCATGTGTGCACCTGTGTGCAGGCATGTGATATGTGGGCGTGCGTGGATACCCGTGGAGGAAGCGGTCTGTTGTGGGCTTCGTGCCATGGGGAGGCCCGAGAAACAGTGTCCGTAGGCTGGAGCCGGACGCCCGGGACAGGGGGCAGGCGGGAAGCTGGATTCAGGCGTGAGAGTGAGAATAAACCGGGGCCCTGGAGTGCGAGCCGGCGCCGTGAAGCTGGACGGGAAGTGCATGGTCTTTGCTGCCCTGCCCTTGGCCGTGAGTGTCCCGCAGAAGCCACACCTGGGCAGCTTCGCTGGGGGAGTTAAACACATGCCTGGCCCAGGAGTTGGAGCGGCAGGGAGAGGAGCAGCTGCAGGTCCGCGGGGGGAGGCAGCAGAGGCCTGACCTCGCGTGCCGGGGCCTCCAGGAACAGTGCACTGCTCACCTGGCCCAGGTGCACGCGCCCGGCACGCGCCCCGGCGGGGACCCAGGGGCAGGCCAGCTGGGGACCAGCTCGCACGCCGCCTGGGGCCTTTCCCACCCTTGTCCACCCTGTGGTCAGCCCCTCACCCACCTGCTCAGTAGCCCCTTAGCCGAGGGGGCCTCTGTGGGGCTACAGGCTGTGACGGAGGAGGAGCCTGGAGCCTTCCCTAGTCCCAGCCTCCCCTGGCCCCTGGGGTCACTCAGGGAAGGGTCCCTCCCGCCCTGATGACTTCCCAGGCGCTGGGTCACAGGCATTGGGTGCAGTGGGTGTCTCTTTGGTGGTGACCGTCCTGTCACAGGAGCTTTGCCATCGTGTGGGTGGGTGGGTGGGTGAGGCATCGGCCAATGAGCTTGACACTCAGGATGGGGGCGGGGCAGAGGGCCTCCGTCCCCCTGCCTTGCTCCCTGCCCGGGGCGATCTCCGTCACCCTTCCACCTTCTGCTTCCCAGGGTGTCTGGAGGGAGTGGTCCCAGGCCACCCCCTACAGGAGTCCCATGTGTGGGAGAGCCCCCGCCCCCACCGTGCCACCCCTCACCTCTAAACTCAAGCGATGGCCTGGGCAGGTGTGAGAGGAAGTGTATCTGGCTCAGCCGCTGGCATCCCTCATTGGCAGCCAGGGAACCACACCCCCAGCCCTCCTGTTGCCCCCAGGCTCAGTGCCTTCCAGGGGTCACTGCTGTCCCGGGTGTGCAGGCCGGGTGGGGGCAGGGATGGGGGGGGCTGCGCACACTGGGCCCTTTGCTGCAGAAGCTGCTGCTCCAGCGCTGCGTCCGGAGGTGGTGGGATCATCCCCATTTCACAGATGTGGAGACGGAGGGTGGCAGGTCCCAGGAGCTGCCCGACTATTGGCAGGACGTCCACACCTTGGGAAAGCTCAGCCCAGCAACACGGTTCTCACTGTGGCCACCGACATCCTGGCCCTGCTGCACAGCCCCAGCCCAGACTCCCTGACACACGTCGGAGCACATGTGGCTGCAATGGCCGGGACTGGGCCAGGCCGGAGCCAGGAGCCAGGAGCTTCCTCTGGGTCTCTCATGTGGGTACAGGGACCCAAGGACGTGGGCCACCTCCTGCTGCGTTCCCAGGCGCATTAGCAGGGAGCTGGATTGGAAACGGAGCAGCCAGGACCTGAAGCAGCGCTCATATGGGCTGCTGGTGCCGCAGACGGCAGCTTGGCTTGCGATGCCACACTGCTGGCCCCTAAAACAATTTATTTTAATTCACTGATAGGCAGAGGGACGGGGTGGGGTACGGAGAGAAACTTCCATCCTCATGTCTTCTGGTTCACTCCCCAAAGGCGTGCAAGGACCCCTGGCTGGGGCGGGGCCAGCAGCTTGGAACTCAACCCGTCTCCAGGAACCCGGTCACCTGCACCAGGTCTGCGTCAGCAGGAAGCTGGACTCGGGAGCAGAGCTGGGGCTCGAACACAGGTACTGACCCCAGGTACTGTGATGTGAGTATTTTTTTTCTTTCTTTTAAGATTTATTTATTTGTTTGAAAGGCAGAGAGAGAGAGAAAGAGAGAGAGAGAGAGAGGTCTTCCATCTGCTGGTTCATTCCCCAAATGGCCACAACAGCCAGGAGCTTCATCCAGGTCTCCCGCGTGAGTGGCAGGGACCCAAGTGCTTAGGCCATCCTCTGCCACCTCCTAGGCGCGTTAGCAGGGACCTGAACCAGAGCGCCAATGTGGGATGCAGGCGTCGCAAGCGGAGGATGAACCCAGCGCACCACGTGCCAGCCCCGACCAGCGATGTTGTCTCCGGGCCAGTCTCCCACCCTCGGCTCGTAACTCGCTCCTGTCCGCACCACCTGCCGCCCCAAGGCCTTCCGCTTGCGTCTGAGCTGAGCCCTTTTGCCCCTTAATTCAATCATTCAGACGGCGGCTTGTCCTCGTTTTCCATTTTCAGGAAGCTCGAATTTTCTGTCTTGTTTTCCAAGACATCATTTATAATCGGATCTGCACTGCAGGGCACCGGCTCTGTGCCTGTTCTGGGAGCTTCCATCTTGTTCTATTACTGGCGCCCTGTGGGTGATGAGACAGTGTGGCAAGAGCCGAGGGCTCAGGATTCAAGCGGAAGAGTTTTGTGGGCTGGCTGTCCAAACGTGGCAGCTTGGTGGGACACATGACAAAACAGTTTAGCCCTCCCCGCTCCGTGAAATGGGAAGACCTAACGCGGCAGGTGGCCGACCCCATTTAGCTTGGCAGCTCTGAGCCCAGCAGCATGGGGTGGTTACGCCGACTGCCGGCACCCCAGCACCAGTTAAACCCAAGTCTCCAGGAGCGAGCGGCACCTCCCAGGCACTCCCAGGGGGTAGGGGCCTCCTCTGGAGTGAAAGTCACGCCGACAGACAGATGGTCAGCTCCCTCCCCGGCCACCTGGCTCAGCAGGGCTGCTCTGTCCGGGGGTGCAGAAGGCTGACCTCTGCCTGGGCCAGGTCTGGGCCCAGGTGCGGCTGTTTGCCCAGGACTTAACTGGGTTCCTTATCTCCCTGGTCATAGGGAGTACTGGGCGGGGGAGGGGCAGGCACACCTTTTCCGGAACGTGACTCCCCAGGAGTCCGCGAGGCCGAGGTGCGGCTGTGGGACCCCCCCAACTTCCCTACTTCCGACTGCCGGGCCTGAAGCTTCGGGGTCGTCTCTGTTCTACACAGATGGAGGAGGCAGCTCCCGTGTGCCCAGTGTCCCCGTGGGGCTGTGAATGCGACAAGACAGGCCCTCAGGCCTGTGGTCCCACTGCCGATTCAGGCAGCAAGGAGGGAGCTGAGCGAGCGAGACTGGGGCTCAGAGAGAGCCGAGCCTGAACCCCACGCGGACCCTGAGTGGCCAGGCCCTGTGGTCACACCCATGGGCAGAGCAGGCAGATACCTCCCTGCAGCCCACAGCCCCAGCGTCCCGCCTCCCAGGCCCGCCGTGCGTGCGTGGGCGCGTCCCAGCCAGCGGCAGGGCTGGGCAGCGAGGTGCACTGCTCCTGGGTCAAGGAGGGCAGCTCCCGCTGGCCGCTGGCTGCTGGCTGCTGGCAGGGAGACCCTGCCTCACCTGGGCATCACGGGGAGTTAGCAGGCCTCTGCCGTCCACCAGGCACACTGCCCCTTGGGTCTGTGTGCCAGGCACCGGGGGCCTGGTAGCTGGCGCTCTGCCCGCACGTTGGTGGGGCGCCGAACTCGGTCGCTCCCGCTGGCAACTGTCTGAGGTGGCTCCGGGCTGTGGGTAGGCGTCCCTTGCCAGGAAGGCAAAGCTGCCCTGCTGCCCGCCTTGTGGGAGAGCCTTGGAGGGCGCAGGGGACTCGCTCTGCAAACAGCAACAGCTGAACAAACACCACCACACCCAGCGCAGCAGCCCGGGCTGGGGCCTGAGCTTCGGGGCGAGGAGGGTCCCCAGGCCACGCCGGGCTGTGCTGGCCTGTGCCCTGCCGTGCCCACGGGCTTCTGAGCCTGCAGTTCTGCAACCGACCACCAAGCAGCAAGGCTGCCGCCAGGGCCCGAAGAGGACACGGCCTGGGGGGCCGGGGCCGGGCACGGGATCCTGAGACAAGCGCGCACGCGTGTGGTGTCGCAGCGCCGGGGGTCTCCAAAAACTTCCTGAGAAACACGCATTATGAAAAAAATCCATGTGTGAATTTCAAAATATTTTGCCCTAAAATAAATTGACCTTTGAATTCCATTTCCCGACTTGCAGGCCTCAAGGACAAGCGGCGGCTTCGGCGGGGACAGGAAGGGTGGGAAATGGAGCTTTGAAGCCGGAAGCTTCCAGCGGGAGCGGGCCGGCCGCCCCGGACGCCTCACAGCCGGCTCAGCACCCTGGGGCGGAAGAGCAGCCAGGGCCAGGAAGGGGCCGGGCCTCCAGGGAAGTTGGGTGCCCCCCGGGAGGGGCCCAGCACTGGACAGCTGCGGCCCCTGCTCCTGGGAACACCCTGGACTGGAGCCCCCACCGTCACCCCACACCTGCCCAGCAGGTAGCAGAAGCCTGAACGGGCCTGGTGGGGAACGTGTGGGGAGGGGTCCCTGAGGAAGGAGGGTGCTGAGCTGAGGGCACCTGGCCACGCCCACCCGGCTTCTCCCGGACCCCATGGGGCAGAGCCCCCCTCACCAGCCTCACGCCGGCCTTCCCAAGGTCCTTGTCCCACTGCCCTATGACTCCGCCTGCCTTGGTCATCTCTGGGGCTGGAGCAAGGTCTGGCCTTCCCCAAAGCTGGCGGGCGGTGGGGGGCAGGGGTGAGGCACACACCGGCCGCATTCAGAGGACATGGGTCACTGGGCCCCAGGTCCCTGGGGTCCCCGGTTCAGGGTGGATTCTCTGGCCCCGGCAGGGGGTTCTTCAGCCAAATTCGCCATGTGGGCGGCCCTCTGGCCGCAGCCCGTGGGCTCCCGGCCAGACCCCCATGACCCCCTGGGGTGCTCTGGATGGAGGCTGTGGGCTGTGGCGTCTGGAACAGCATGGAAGTCAGGCAGGAGGGCCTTCTCATCCTGCCTGACCTTGGAGCTGGGCGTGACCTTGAGGGCTTCCAGAGAGTGGAGCCCAGGACCTCTGCTGCGGGGCGAGGCGGGGGGCACGCTGGGCGGCAGCCAGCTCGGGAGCACTGCTCCGTGCCGCGGAGGGTGCTGGTCCCGGGGCGGCCGGCGGGCAGCTTTTTCTCAGCTGGGCCTCCAGCGGCGGTTGCGTGGGCTTCTGAGGGTGCCTCTGGCGGTGCGTTCGTGGTTTGCTCCCAGGATGGCCGCAGACTGTCCTCTGTGCACCCGGCATTGGCAGCCCAGGTCTGTGCGGCACTGATGTCACCAGGGATGGCAAGGTGGTGGCAGTGAGAGCGGCCGGCTCCTCCCTGTGCACCCTGGCCGTGTTTTCTGAAGGCTCCCTGCACGTGGTGCTGGGTGGGATGGAGGCTTCTGGCCCTGGGGTCTTGTGCTCGGTGCTCTGCAAACACCCAGGCCACCTCGTGCCTTTTTGCAGCCCGAGCGGGATCCTGGCCTGGCAGGTGTTGGCCAGGAGGAGCCTGGCACAGGGCAGTCCAGCCTTCTCAGCAGACGGGGGCTCCTCGTCGAGGGCCAGCCACTGGCATGTCCACGGCAGCAGGAGGACATGCAGCCAGCCCTGTGGCCCTCCATGGAATGCACCTTCCCTGCGCCCACTGTGGGCTGGAGCCAGCTTGCTGCCCCTCTAGCCACGTGCCCTGAGAGGTCAGTCTATTCCCTGACCAGTGGCAGGCTGGACCCCAGGGTCTCTCCCTCCCCTGCCCCCAGCATTGTTACCCCTGCTTGACCTTGACCTTGACCTTCTTACACCTGCCTCTCCCCTGGCTCCTCCCAGGACTGCCCCTGCCCCTCGGGACTTGCCGAGGGAGCCCAGGGTGGCACTTCTGGGTGGGAGGAAATCAGAGACACCTCCAGCAAGCCACTCCCCTCCCTTCCTAGGAAGGGCAGGGGTTTGGGGAGGGCAGAGGAGGTGCTTCCTGTAGCGGAAGAGGTTCCCTGCAGAGCACAGTCCAATGGCACCGGGGGCGTGGGCAGCACTGCAGGCTGACAAGGCTGACAAGTTTGCCACACGCCCTCACGTCTACTGGCTGCTCTTCCCCCGCACCCTCGGAGCCTGCTGGAGGGACGGCCACACCTGAGGACCAGGTGAGGCTTGAAGGCCAGGGTGAGGGCCGTGCCCACTGCCCCTTCCCCGGCAACGCCAGCCCTTGAGCTGCAGTCTCGGGTGGTGAGGTGCAGCTCATCTGATTCCACTCCTCTGTGTGGATGAGAAAATGGACGCTCGGGTGGGTTTGTCCCCTGCCCAGGGTCACAGAGGACCCGCGGCTGAACCAGCAGAGGCTCCGACACCTTGGAGAAGTCTCTGCTATTGTGTGTGTGCCTGGGTCAGTGGCAGCGCCGGGTCTCTGGCTCTGACCCCTGCACCTGCTCCCGTCTGCAGACCCTCTGGCCAGCACGTGTGGCCCTCTCCACCCATTGTCCTGCCGCCATGAACTTTGCCGTTGGCCTTGGTTTTCCAGGACAGAGCTTGGTTGTTGGCTGCTCCTGGACGCAGCACCAGCCCCTCCCCATCTCCCACTTAGCAGAAGGTCAAGGGGCTGATGCTTCGAGATCCGGGCAAGGTGCAATGTGCAGGCTTGCGGGGGCCCTCCGCCCATGGAGGAACATTTACCGGAGGGGGCGGGCTCACGGGACATCTTGGCCCCCATAATGAGCTGTCCTCTGTGCGGGGGTCCCACCAAGCCCCCAGAAAACCCCTCCTCCCAGGCCAGCGCTGGCAAGGGTCTCCAAGGGCCCTGGCTGCAGGGGCGGCCCCTGGGCTGCTCGGGGGGGTGGAGCTCCACACTCCGGCTTACACCCCCTCTCCAGCCCAGGGAGCTCAGGTGGCATTTTCCACACTACTTAATTCTCTTTCAGATGGAAGGAAAAAGACCAAAGAGACTCGCGAAAGCTCTGAGACGCTGTCCCGGGCTCGGAGCAATTAGAGGCTGAGCTCGGGGAGCAGCCGCAGGCTGGAGCAGCTGCCCCGGGAGGCACAGGCAGAATTTTCCACTGCCGCCCCGTGACAGCGGGTGTGTCCATGTGAGGGGCGTCCCCAGCGGCAGGTTTGCACCGACATGTCTGAGGGTGACCCTCGGAATGGAGAAGCGCCTGCGCCAAGCTGGCTGGACTGCCTTCTGTTAAGCACCTACTGTGTACCCTGACCCTGCTGAGCAAGGCCAGGGTGAAGCATTCGCAGCCCCCACTGACAGTGCTGGTGGCGAGGGGACAAGCACGCGGCTCAGACCCAGCCCAGAGCTGGGGGCCCTAAAGGTGCGGCGGCTCAGGTCAGAGCTGGGCGGGAGGATGGGGTGGGGGTGGGGCCCAGAGGGCTCCACCTGGCCGGCGCTGAGCACCCCCATGAGGAACGACCCCCGGGCAGGACCCTCGGCTTCTTCCCCAACAGCCCGCAGAGACCCAGGTGCACACCCCCACGGTCACACTCCTCCACACGCACCCAACACGCCTGTGTCGGGGCGGCAGCACAAGCCCGGAGGGCGGGGGGCTTCTACCAGGGTTTAAACTTCCCGAGCCTCCATGTCCTCAGGGCTCAAACAGGACTGGTCACATCCGCCTGCCGGGGAGTCCCTCGGCCCAGGTGTGTGCCTCCCTGGGGAGCCCTGGCTCGCAGAAGGAGCTGGGAAAGGCAACTATTGCTGTCACCCAGCTCACACCTGCCCACTCCCCACACGATCACACATGCACACAGGTGCACAGCCTTACCCGTGCTCACACACACACACACACACACGTTCACCTGGGCATGCAGGTACACCCTTTTACCTGTGCTCACACACACACACATGCACACACACATTCACCCTGCATACAGGCTCACCCCCCACCCCTGTTCACACACACACACACACACACATGCACACACACATTCACCCCACACGCAGGCTCACCCCTCACCCCTGCTCACACGCACACGTCTCAGCAGCCTACACCAGGGCAGCAGAGGAGCCGGCCGGAGCCGAGGCTTTGCAGGGAGGTTTGGGAGACATGAGACTGGGTCAAGTTCACGGGAACCTGAGTCTGTCTCCAGGCTGAGGGGGTGCAGGGGCTGGCCCTGGGGGTGCAGGGGCTGAGCGACAGGAGCAGTCCCTCTTGTGTGGCTGCCCGCCACCCAGCCCCAGTCTCTGGGCCTAGCAGCAGGAGCGCTCTCCACAGGCTGTGCCGGCTTCCCCACACACCCCCGCCGCAAGGCCGGCTCCCTGACACAGCGTGGGCCTGCAGAAACCCTCTGCCGTGGGCCTGGAGCTGCCCCTCCCTCAGTTGGAAGCCGGGCCAGGGCTGCAGCTGCTGCCGCCTTGGCGCACCTGTGCCTCCAGCTCGCGGCCGGCACGTGGAAGGACTTGGTCTGGCGGGCACCTGAACCCCTGCCCACCCCGGGTCCCTTGCACTTGGGATTCAAGCAGGTCCAGGGGGCACCTCTGACCTCACCTTGAATTTGACAGTCGACAATGTGACACTCTCAGCAGCGGCAGGCTGGCCCACCGTGGTGCTGTGGAGCCCCGGAGCCGCGGACTCCCACCGCCCTGCGCCCGGCCTGGCCTGAGCCGGCCGGCGGTCTAAATGAAAGGGCAGCTGGCCGCAGCTCCCCTGTGGGATGGGTGCTCTCCTCAGTGCTGGGCGGGGTGTGTGTGGGTCTGATCCTCCGACAGCAGCAGAACCTGGCCTGGTTGTACAAGCCCCTGCCTGTGCCTCAGTTTCCCCGGCAGTACTGGTGAGAAGTTTGCGGCACCCCGGGGCCAGGTCCAGCACCCCGGGGCCCTTTCTGAAAGACGGTTCAATGTGGGGGCACCCGAGCAATTTCCTGGCCAGACACAGAAGCCCCACCCTCAGCCCGCACCCCGCGGGCCTGGGGGCCCCCTCCCCAGGGCCAGGGCACAGGGAGAGCTCGAGGTGTCTTCTGCTCCTCTTCGCCCCCAGGGTGGGTGCAGAGGAGGAGGCTGCCCAAGAAGCTGCATGTGATGTGACCTTGAGCAAAATCAGGTTCCGGGTCCCCAGGGGTGACTGAAATGAGGGTGGAAGCGAGAGAGCGAATCGAGGGCAGGGAGGGTGTTAAAGGAGCCGTACAGTAACGGAAGTGGGGGAACCAGGGCTCCCGCGAGCCTGCCACACAGAGGGTGGGGCTGGCAGGGGACGAAGGTGGACAGCTGGTTAACCCGGGTCCCCTGTCCTGCAGCTGGGGAAACTGAGGCCCAGAAGGACTTGTTGCCAAGGTTGCCACACAGAACGAGCACGGAGCCAGGCCAAGCACGGCCAGCTCTGCCCTGGGCCAGGAGGGCAACAGCAAGGAGGGTCCGCAGAGCCTCCAGGGCCCCTCACAGGGCCCCTCACTGGGCCCCTCACTGGGCCCCTCACAGGGCTCCACCCCTCGCTGGCCTCATCCCACTGGGCCCACCCCTTGCAGGCCCCACCCCTCAGTGGGCGCCACCCCTCACTGGCTCCACCCCTCACTGGCCCTGCCCCACTGGGCCCACCCCTTGCAGGCCCCACCCCACTGGGCCCACTCCTTACTGGGCCCACCCCTTGTGGACTCCACCCCTTGCTGGCTCCACCCCTTGTGCCCACTACCCACTGGGCTCCACCTCTCACTGGGCCCACCCCTCATGAGCTCCACCCCTTGCTGGCCCCACCCCCACTGGGCCCACCCCTCATGGGCTCCACCCCTTGCCAGCCCCACCCTTTGCTGGCCCCACTCCTCGCTGGCCCCAGCCCTTGCTGGACCCCATGGTGGGGCTCTGGGGGGCCCTCCAGCCTGCCCTGAGCCTATAAAAAGCCATGATTGCCAAGTGCTCATCCCAGTGCCTGGTGTGCCGTAAGTGCCTAATAAACCTGTGATTATTAATATTTTTTATTATCAGTCTTGCGCAAAGCAGTGACGTGAGAACAATGTTTGCAGGAAATTATTTCTCCTCCAGCAGACTGAGTGGGCAGAGAGACAGCCAGGGGAGCCCCGCGCCTGTGTGGAGGAGGAGCCGGGGCTCACAGGGGCCCAGAGCGGGGGCGGGGAGGGATGCCACGGAGGGGCCTTTCACCGAGCCCCTGCGGGGGCCTGGGCTCGTGCTCACCACAGTCGACTTACAGCTGGGACCCAGAGACGGGGGCTCGCGGCGCTGCCCAGACCTGGGCGGTCACTTTGTGGGAGGGCCTTGGCCGCTGTCCTGTCCGGACAAGGCCGTGTGAGTGCCGGCCAGGCTGACCTCAGTGGGCCGCGGAGTGAAGGCAGTCACCCGCTCCGGGCCTCGGGTCCCTTGTTTGTGCAGGGAGCCGGCTGGGTGATCTCCAAGAGCCTCCCACGGCAGAGCCGGGCAGGATTCCTTCCAGGTCATTGTCCGAGAGTCCAGCTCAGGCTCTGACTGCACGTGGAGACTTCCAGAAGAGAAAAAGGGAGAACAACAGGGCAGGGGTCTCTGTCCAGCTTTGGGCTCCGGCTTCCTCACCTGTGCAAACAGCAGGTGCGTCTGGGAGCTTTTGTTGCGAGCAACAACCCCGATGCTAGCGGACCCGGCCCGGTGCTTGCTGGGCTGTTCTGCTGTGGCTCTGAGGTTTGGTCTCCCAAAGCTCGTGTGGGAGCTTAAGCCCCAGGATGGTCGAAGGCAGAGGTGGGGTCTTGAGCGTAGAGAACCTGAACTCCTACGTCTCGCCCGTGTGGCCCGGCCTCCGCCTCTTCCTTGAGCCTTGACCTGCTGTTCCCTCTGGCCCTGGGCAGTGGCTCGGGTCTCAGCCTCGTGTCACCTCCAGGCGGGGCCCTCCCCAACTAGAGCCAGACAGCTGGACAGTGCGGGGTGGGGTGACCGAGAGGAATGGTGCGCGGTGCAGCTACGGGAAGGAGAGGCACCAGGAAGCACCAGGGCGCCCCAGGGCTCTCTCCAGTAACCTCCTGGGAAACGTTAGCAGAATGCCCACACCGAGAAGCTGGCATTGGTGCAGCCTGGAGCGCTCACTCAGATCTGAGCAGGTGCTATTCCAGCTGTGTTGAAATGAAGATATCTTCCGAGAGCAGCGAACGCCGTCTCACCAGGAGTGAGGACGTGAGACCACACGGAGAGCTGGTTCTCTGGCCGTGACGCGGGCGGAGGGAGCCGGGCTGTGGCGGCCGTCTCTGTGGGGGACACGGGATTCGGGCCGTCACTCTGCGGAGCGATGGGGCGTGACTTTGTCAGGCTGAGCATTTGCACACCCTGGAACGCAGCCTGTTTTTCCCAGGCACTGTACCTCCCGGGAGACAGGAACGGCAGTGATTCAGAAGGGCAAACAAATGAAAACGTCCCTTGATGGGAGAGAGACAAATACCGACCTATTCGTGCAACAGAAAGTCACACGGCAGAACGCCCAGCCATCTGGGTGGATCTTAGAGCTGTAAAGTTAAGGAGACAAAAGCAAGCCCTAGAAGAGTACGTGTCTCGAAGCAAAGGGGAAAAAAAAGCATGTATTGTTTGGGTGTAACACAAATGCGGTAAGGTTAGTATTTTTTTTTTTTTTAATAAAGGTGAGGAGTTGGCAAATCCAGAGGCTAAGAGAGCAGGCATATGGCGGTGGGGACTGCGAGTAGCTCACAGGGGCGTCCAGCGACCCCGGCGGAGCCCTCGCTCCTGAGTGGTGGGCTCTTGGCCGTCTTCTCAGGCAAGCAATACCCACATATACCACGTCTATTGAGCCTCTAATTTAGGACATTCGGGTGGCTTCCTTCTGCCCAGCTCACCCTCCTCTCGGCGGCCCTAGCATCCTGCGTGCGCTCCGTCTCCTGGAGCAGGCAGGCTGTGGGACGTCAGCCCAGCAGGTGCCCAGCCCCATCCCTAACTTGAAGCATGTTTTCTTTTCTTTCTTTTTTTTGACAGGCAGAGTGGACAGTGAGAGAGAGAGAGAGACAGAGAGAAAGGTCTTCCTTTTGCCGTTGGTTCACCCTCCAATGGCCGCCACGGCCGGCGTGCTGCAGCTGGTGCACCGCGCTGATCCGATGGCAGGAGCCAGGTGCTTCTCCTGGTCTCCCATGGGGTTCAGGGCCCAAGCACCTGGGCCATCCTCCACTGCACTCCCTGGCCACAGCAGAGAGCTGGCCTGGAAGAGGGGCAACCGGGACAGAATCCGGCGCCCCGACCAGGACTAGAACCCCGTGTGCCGGCGCCGCAAGGCGGAGGATTAGCCTAGTGAGCCGCGGTGCCAGCTGAAGCGTGTTTGCTAATAGCAAGGGCTGCCTGAGCTGGGACTCAGTTTGCCTCTCCCTGAGAACCAACATCTCGCCCACGAGGAGAGCGATGTTGCTTACACAACCTGTGCGTAAACTCTGAGGTCATCAGCACACTTCCAATCCTCCCTTAATGGGGTTTGGAAAGGGGAGCCCCGCCCATTTACTGCGCCCGTACCAGAATGGCTCTAGCCGTAAAGTCATGTTAATCACTTAAGATCTGATTGTTGGCCATAACTTTTGGTGCTCCGATTTCTCTCCATTGTGCATGTCCGACGGTCCTGGCACCACCTGCTGATCACGGCTCTTTCCCTGCTGGGCTGTTTCGTGCCCACGCCAAGATCAGCTCACCGCTGATGTAAGGACTGTGTTATTCCCGGATCTGTGTCTGCCTCTCGTGCCACTGTCACGCTGCCTGCGTCGCTGTAGCTTTGGGCTCAGGAAGCGTGAGCCTTCCGACTCCGCTCTGATTTTTCAGAATTGTTTTTTTAAAGATTTATTTATTCATCATTTATTTGAAAGGCAGAGTTACAGAGAGGCAGAGAGAGAGAGGGAGAGAGGGAGAGAGAGAGGTCTTCCTTCCATTGGTTCACTCCCCAGAGGTCACAATGGCCAGAGCTGAGCCGATCCAAAGCCAGGAGCCAGGAACCTCTTCCGGGTCTCCCACGTGGGTGCAGGGGCCCAAGCACTTGGGCCATCTTCTACTGCATTCCCAGGCCATAGCAGAGAGCTGGATCGGAAGTGGAGCAGCCAGGACTTGAACCGGCGTCCACATGGGATGCCGGCACTGCAGGCAGCAGCTCTACTCGCCATGCCACAGCCCCGGTGTCGCTCCCCCTCTTCACGGAGGAGCGACACTGAACCCTGCCTAGGCTTCATATCCGAGTCACGGCACCATTATGTCGCTCCCCCTCTTCGCGGAGGAACGGCACACCGCCGGCCGGCTCTCTCAGGGGCTGCACAGGTGTTCCTTCAGATAGATGTTCCTGGTGCATGTTGTCTCTCTCCTCCTTTATAGTCCTCTTCCACCAATCCCAACTCTGCTACCCACACGCTGAGTACGCTGCTCTCCTCCAATCAGGAGCAGGTCCTACAGTTTATTGGTTGAACTGGAGGCAGCTGTGTAGAAGCTGTTTCCTCCTCTCCCAGCGCCATATTGTGGGAGAGCAGATGCACAGAATAAGTCTTAATTCCAGTAACTTAGTCTAGTCCCAGTTGCTCCCAGTTGCTCCCCACACCCCGGCTCCAATTTGGCAGCATTTTTGCATACAAGATCATGCCATCTGCAAATAGAGGTGGTTCTGCTGCTTTTCCAGCCTGGGTTTGTTTTACTTATTCACTTCATGCTCGCCTTGGTGGGATCCTCCCGCACGTGTCGACCAGAGATGGCTGACGGGAAAGCGTGCCGATTCTTCCGTTGCTCCCGAACCTGGGGGTGGGGGAAGCAGCCGGTCTTTCACCTTCAAACTGCAGCTCGAGAGCAAGGCTCTCTGCTCCTTCTTGGTTGAGTGCTTTTACTAGGAAGGAGTGGTTTTATCCAAAGCTTTTCTGTTCCTGTTGAGATGGGCCTCTGTTTTTGTCCTTGCGCTGCCAGGATGGTGGATCACCCTGAGTGGCTCTCCTGAGCAGAGAACCCTGCTAGGGCGGAGGCTGGAACTGAGGCCTGGGCAGGAGGGGCGGAGAGGGCCCAGCCAGGAGGGCCTGGACTTCCGCCTACCTGGGGAAGGCAGGGGAGGGAGCGCGACCAGGGGCTCCCAGCTGCCTCCCGCTCTGCTGAGAGGCAGGGACGGGGCCAGTGCCCCGACACGTGCCAAGGCGGGGGGCGAGGGCAGATCGGGGTCATGACCCACAGCCCAGCCAGAACCCGAGCGCCTGAGAGTCCAGGTGGGGAGCGGAGACCAGGGGGCTCCCGGGCGGCAGGGCACACAGGGCGGAAGGCAGGAGTCGTCTCCCTGTGTTTCTGCACCCAGCCAGGGCCCCAGACAGAGTAGCTTCCCAGTGCTCTGCCCAGAGGCACTGCTGGCAGACACGGCACAGCAGTGTGTGCCGGACTCATCGACCCTTGACAGCCCACTGGGGATTCCCAAATATTCTCTCCAGAGTTCAGAGATGGAGCTTAACTGCCCGTGTCTGCGACGGACTCCTCTGTGCTCCGGGAGCTCCCGGCATGCAGCTGCCGCGGGTTTCTCTGCTCGCCGGGAAGAGACGCCTCCACCTGAGTCTGCCGCGATTGCACCTGCTGCCCCCCCCCCCCCCCGCCGCCTCCTGACCACCAGTGAGCGAGCCCAGGCTGGAGAGGGTGGTCCCGCCCCTGGGCCCTCGCAGAACCCTGGGCGCGCCCACCCTGGCTGTCGCAGCCATCTGGGGAGTGAACCAGCCGGTGGAAGACCTCTGTGTCTCTCCGTCTCTCTCTGGAAGTCTGCTTTTAAAATAAGTCTTTAAAAAAAATAGGCCGGTGCCGCGGCTCACTAGGCTAATCCTCCGCCTTGCGGCGCCGGCACACCGGGTTCTAGTCCCGGTCGGGGCGCCGGGTTCTGTCCCAGTTGCCCCTCTTCTAGGCCAGCTCTCTGCTGTGGCCCGGGAGTGCAGTGGAGGATGGCCCAAGTCCTTGGGCCCTGCACCCCATGGGAGACCAGGAGAAGTACCTGGCTCCTGCCATCGGATCAGCGCGGTGCGCCGGCCGCAGCGCAATGGCCCTGGCGGCCATTGGAGGGTGAACCAACGGCAAAAGGAAGACCTTTCTCTCTGTCTCTCTCTCACTATCCACTCTGCCTGTCAAAAACTTAAAAAAAAAAAAGTCTTTAAAAAAATAATAAAGTAACCAGCCCCTCCTGGTTGGCCTGGGGCTGAAGGATCCCCTAGGACGCAGTTGGAGTGGACAGCTCGTCACCCTGGACGAGGCCCAGAGCTCTGTCCCCAGGGATTTCACACAGAGGCGGAAGGAAATAGGCCGCCCCTCCCCGCCATGAGACTCACTACCCCCGGCCCGAGACCCTCTCTTAAATGTGCCTGGTGGGGGCAGGGACCCCGTCTCCGCTGTGTGGGCCTGGTCTGTGAGGCATCTGTGACTCCCCGTGGACCCCTGGGCGCAGCCGTGCCCTCCCAAATCACACAAACCGAGACTCAAGGCCGAGCCGCCCCTGACCAAGTTCCCACCGTGAACGCGCCCAGGCCCTGGCAGGTGCCGTCTGGCGGGAGCAGCCAGAGCCAGCCTGGATCTTCCCGACTCCGCGGTGTTGAGTCAGCCATGGAGCGGGTCTGGGCGCAGGGCTGTGGGGGCCAGGGCCAGGGGCAGGGCAGTGGGGGCCGGTCCCAGACCCTCTCTGCTCCGTGGCCTCAGGACGGCCCTGCCTGCTCTCGGAGGCCTTGCCCGGGGCCCCTTCACAGCCACACCCCCAGCTGTGCCTTGGGGTCCCCACTGGGGTGGGGAGGGGGAGGAGGCGCTCAGGGCGCCTCTCCTGGGCAGGTGCCGGCGCCCAGGTGTCGGGCCGAGTCCTGTGCAGGTGTCTTTGCAGAGGGTACAGTGCGCACCTGTGGAGTGCTGGGCGCCCTGCGGCCCGGGGTGGGGGGACAGAGCAGCAGGTGATGCACGTGATGTACAGCACTGCCTCCTGGGGCCCTCAGAGCAGGCCCGCCCCCCCCCCCCGACGTGGAGCAGACGCCCCGCGAAGCTCCTTGTCCAGGCGGCACGGCCAGCAACAACCGAGCCAGGTGCAAACCGGCTCTTCCGGTGCCACTGGCCTCCTTGCCCGAGGAGCTCTTAAATCTGGCGCCTGGGCCTGGCTGTGGGGTCCGGAGACGGGGTGGGGACCAGGGCCTCCCAGAGTCATACTCCTGCCATCCAGGCTCGGGGAGGGGGGCGGGTCCTGCCCTGCCTCAGTTTACCCATCCCAGCGTTAGGGGACCTGCAAGGTGCACAGCTGCTCTCTGGGAAGATGACTGACGCGGTTTTTATTGTGCACACGTGCGTTTGTCTCCGAGGGGCGGGGTGACAGGAGGGCCGTCTTGTGCCATTCTGTTCCTACGGGAACGCGAGGCGCTACCCCAGCCGGCGACACGTGTGGCGGTCACCGAGGAGTGGCCGCTCCCTCCGCGGTGCTCGGCTTCTGCTCCCGTCGGTCACGCCCGCCCCGCTCCCATTGCTGGGGTCCCGGGCCTCTCCCTCTCTGCAGCTCCTCTCTCGCCCTGTTCAGCACCCGCCATGCTGAGAGCCCCTGCTCAACGCAGGCCCCGGGGTCTCCCTGGAGGTTGTCCCCCAGCCCGGAGAAGGAAAACAGAGCCTGGAGGAGCAGCAGGAGGTTCCTAGGGGCCAGGCTTGGGAGGATGGAAGGTCTCCTCGGGCGCCATCTTGAACTCGTGGTCGTGCCTAACTGCAAGGCATCCTGGGAACTGTGGCCCAAACTGCCCGGGGGGACGAGGAGGTGGCTGCAGCGCTCTGCTCCCAGCCTGGGCCAAGCTGGCCTTTGTGTGTGTGTGTGTGTGTGTGTGTGTGTGTGTAAGATTTATTTTATGTATTTGTAAGGCAGAATGACAGAAAGAGGGAGAGACAGAGACAGAGGTAAAGGTCTTCCGTCTATAATTCACTCCCTAAATGGCCACACCTGCCGGGCAGGGACGGGTTGTAGCCAGGGGCCTGGAACTCCATCTGGGTCTCCCACAAGGGGGCCGCCTTCCAGTGCTTTCCAGATTCTTGGCTTGGGAGAACACAGGAGGGTAGGCTGCAGGACAAGTCTGCCGAGGCTGAGTGGGCACCAGGGTGCGAGGGACAGCCGGGCAAGGGGCTAAGAGAGCAGCAGGGGGGGCGTCGAGGCCGTGGGCTGCACAGCACAGAGTCCAGCACCCAGTGGGCGGCCCCAGACAGAGGCCGGGGCCTGGGAGCCCGTGTAGGCTTGGGAGCAGTGGAAGACTTTGAACGGCTGGGCTCTCTGCGCTCTTCGGGGATGGGATGAAGGGGTGTGAGCCTGGGGCGGGTTAAGCGATCGTTCCGGGAGCCCAGGACACGGCGGGGGTCGGGGGTTGGGGTTCTCATCTTGCGTGGACGTTGTGGCCTTTTCCTGAGCTATTTGTGCTTCTTGGTTAAAGCCAAGTCCTCCGAGGGGCAGGTCTGACACCGGGACTCGGGTGGGGGGTCGGGGGCGGTGGTCCGGCTCCCGAGGGCCAAGGCTTCCTGTCTCTCTCCACCTGGGCCGTAACACACGTGGCTGCGGAGGCAGCGGTCCCGGTGGCAGAGCTGACACCAGAGTCGCATTAGTGCCTGCGCTCTAATTGAGGCCTGAGCTGTTTTTCCTTTCGCTTTTATCCCCTCATCCATCATGCACCTCCCTGATTCTATTTTTAGATTCTCTGGTTTGTGCTTGACAAACCCTTCCCGAAGCAAGGGTGTGGGCTCCCCAATCTGGGCTTCATGTTCCAAGGCCACTGAAGCTGAGGGGGAGATGTGGGCCTGGGGGAGGCCCAGCTCAAGGCCAGGCAGGGGCCGGCTTCGGGCAGGTGCAGCACGACCCTCGGGGCGAGCTTAGGGGCCCGGGTCCACCAGGGTGGGCAGTGGGAAGGGCTTAAGGGATGGGGTCGTACAGGGGGTCAGGGCCGCGCTGGCCCCGGGTTTTGGACGTATGGGGGGGTCAGGGCCGCGCTGGCCCCGGGTTTTGGACGTATGGGGGGGTCAGGGCCGCGCTGGCCCCGGGTTTTGCAGGAGCCTGGGGGCCGCGGGACAGGGGAGAACGCAAGCTCCTGGAAGTGATGGGATTTCTACTCTGCTGGAAGGGCCTTGCTTGCTCCCAGTCGGCCCTGTTCTGAGTGCCTGGATGGGGAGGCCCTGTGGCTCTGCTCCAGGACCTGATTCCCAAGCCTCAGTCCTGAGGTCTCCCGGGATCCGAACACCTGCTGTGGTCTGTCCCGTGATGGGCCCTGGGACCCTCACTGCCATCGTCAACAGTTCCAGGAAAGGGGCTGGGGGCAGCCAGCACTCAGGTGCTGGTGGCGTGAGGCTGTCTGCGGGGTCCCCTGTGAACTTGACCAGGCACTGGCACTGTGTGGCCTTGTCGACAAGCAGCACGAGAGAAATTCCCCATCTCTAGGATCAGTCAGGGGGCCACATCCAGGGAGAGGAGGGCCCAGGACACCCGTGCCCTTTCTGGGAGCCACGGTTCCCCGAGTGCACTGGGCCCCCCGGGATTCCCAGGTGCACCTCCCTGCCGCTTATCTCAGGAGGGCGAGGAGCTGCGAGGTGTACACAAAGGCCTCCGCATCCAGTTACACCTGTGGCTTCACACGATGACAGCTGCCCTGCGTGGTGACCCCTCCCCCGGGCGCCGCCCTCCATCTGCTCCGCGGGGAATGGGTCTTTGGAAACTCAGGTCTCTGTGGCTCCTGGGGGTGCTCTTGCCTGCATCTGCCGCTTGGCTCGGGGCCAGGGCCCAGGCTGTCTGTCCCCGGGATGCTCACAGCCAGGCGGGTGGTAAACCTACACCGAAGGCTGTCCCTGGCCGGCTTCCTCTCCCAGAGGGCGGAGGGGACACTCCCAGGACTCCTTGGCCACAGAGGCTGGCAGACGGCTCCTCCTGCACCTGGCACGCTCACCTAGGCAGGGCTCGCCCACCCCCAGTCCAGGGCCTGGACCCTGCCCTGGCTCTGCTTGGGCTCCAGCTCAGCACTGGGGGTGGACCCCTGGAGATGTGCAAGTCGGGAAGGACAGATCCGGGTGTTTGCTTCTGTGACCGTGATGGCACGGGGCGTGTGTGTGTGTGTGTGCTTGCTCAGTCCTGAGATGCTGTCCCCAAAGCACACGGCGTCGAGGGAGGAAGAGCGTGGGGGGAGGGGAGAAACCAGTGCGACTGCAGGGTCTTGAGGAGTTGGCCCGCAGCCCAGTGTCTTGGGGCTGGGGACTCGCTCTGTGAGTGGCACAAGCCACAGCCCAGAGTGGTCTCACGGTGCAGCCCTGGGGCACCCCTGGGGGTCCCCCGAGACCCTTCCGCACCGTCTGCCGGTCAGCATTACTTCCACAGCCATAGTCAGGCAGTCTTGGCTTTTCCATCTTCCTTCTCTCCGAGGTGTGCCGGGAGCTTTCGGGTGCGAGTGCTGTTGTAACAGATTCAATGGAGAAGAGGGAACACGAACCTTCCCTCCAAGCAGGCGTCAGAGAAAATGCCCAACAATGCCACGGTCCTCACTAAACGTCTTTTCTGTCTGGGAAATATGGCATTGTTTTCATTCAAAATGTTATTACGGGGGCCAGCGCTGTGGCGCAGCGGGTTAAAGCCCCCGCCTTGCAGTGCCGGCATCCCATTTGGATGCTGGTTTGAGTCCCGGCTGCTCCACTTCCGATCCAGCTCTGTGCTATGGCCTGGGAAAGCAGTAGAAGATGGGACAAGGACTTGGGCCCCTGCACCTGCGCGGGAGACCCGGAAGAAGCTCCTGGCTCCTGGCTTCAGATCAGTGCAGCGCTGGCTGTTGCGATCATTTGGGGAGTGAACCAGCAGATAGAATATCTCTCCGGCTCTCTCACTCTGCCTTTCAAGTCAATAAATAAGTCTTTTTTCATTTTATTTTACTTATTTATTTTTTGACAGGCA
Organism: Oryctolagus cuniculus; assembly: GCF_964237555.1. Lineage (NCBI taxonomy): Eukaryota > Metazoa > Chordata > Mammalia > Lagomorpha > Leporidae > Oryctolagus > Oryctolagus cuniculus. Next base: position 192,105,322 of record NC_091433.1, on the reverse strand, counting down.
GAGTGGACAGTGAGAGAGAGAGACAGAGAGAAAGGTCTTCCTTTTTGCCGTTGGTTCACCCTCCAATGACCGCCACGGCTGGTGCGCTGTGGGCAGCGCACCGCGCTGATCCGATGGCAGGAGCCAGGTGCTTCTCCTGGTCTCCCATGGGGTGCAGGGCCCAAGCACTTGGGCCATCCTCCACTGCACTCCCTGGCCACAGCAGAGAGCTGGCCTGGAAGAGGGGCAACCGGGACAGAATCCGGCGCCCCGACAGGGACTAGAACCCGGTGTGCTGGCGCCGCAAGGCGGAGGATTAGCCTAGTGAGCTGCGGCGCCGGCCAATACATAAGACTTTTAAAGTAAAAAAGAAAGAGAAATTGTCCTGAAACGTTTCAGTGTTAATTTTGAATGTCTGGATACCGGTGGCTGGAGCTCACAGAGACGAGAGCGGGGAGGGGGCCCGAGACTGGGAAGCTGGACGATGCTGTCTGCGCGTCTCTGAGCAGCCGGGCCCCCAGCACAAGGCCGGGCCAGCCCTGAACTGGTGCGGAATGCGGGGCTGTGGCTGACTCCGGATGGTCACTCAGTCTCTCTGCACGGGGTAGGTCGGGGGGTGCAGCCACTCTCGGGGACACAGACGGTGGGGAAGGGGAGCTGCTGCGCCCCCTGCAGCTCTAATGGCGTCATCACTTCTGCTGGCGCCTCAGCATCCCCCGGGGCTCAGGCACGCGTCCCCCAGAGAGGCCGAAATGGCTGAAGCTGTAAAAGGAGGCCGGAGAGTGCCCCGACCCCCTTCTCCCTCGGGCCCCCGGGCTGCTCACCGAGGCAGGGCTGGCCTCTGCCCCCAGGCGACGGCAGCTCCACGACATGGGACAGTGGGGAGGCCACACACCTGCAGGCGGCCTTGGTCTGGGCCTTCCCTGCTCCTGGTGCCCTGCCCTGCTCATGTTTCCCCCCAGGCTGGCGAGGCCTGGTGAGGAGAGGGCCGCCCCCCATCAGCACGTGCTTGGGTGGGGTCCAGCCCACGCTAGCCTGGCCCCCTGCACCCACCTGCACCGTCACCCAGGCAAACTCGGAGCCAGGAGGGCTGGGTTGGAGATGGGCATGTCCCATGTTCTTCCTGGGCCTCAGTCTGCCCAGCTTTGAAATGAGAGGATCCTGAGCTTTCCCTGGGCCTGGGCCAGGCTTCTGTGAGCTTCCCCAGTGGGGAGGGGCCTCTGGTGGCTGCTTGGCTCCACCTGGCAGACGGGCCAAGGGCGCTCTGAACCAGGGCCCCGAGCCGTGCCAGCCAGTCCCGAGTGGCGCCAGCCCCTCCCAAAGGTCAGCTCAGGAGCCTTATCAGGGCCCCAGCAGGATGTTCCTGGTCATGGCTCACAAGCCAGCCTTCCCAGGCAGGGAGGGCAGGGACCTGTGTGTGTGTGAGTGTGCACGGCACGTGAGTGTGCATGTGCATATACGTGTGCATGTGTGTACACAAGAGTGTGTGCATGGGTGCATGAGTGTGTGCATGTGTGTGGATATACACATGCATGTGTGCACACACGTGTGTATATATGTGCCTGTGTGCCTGTGTGCCTGTGTGTGTGTGTGCACGGGTGCACGGGTGCACGAGTGTGTGTGCATGCGCGTGTGTTTCTGTGTCTGTCTCTGTTCACACCAGCAAGATTCCTCACTGACCTCTGGAAAGCACAGAACCAAAGGCCTGACAGCCTGGCAGCTCCAGCCCGAGGGGCCAGCTCGCCCTGGGCCCCCGCAGGAGGGTGGGGCTGGGGCGCTCTGGGGGAGCCGGGCTGCCAGGCCCTGCTCTTGGAGGGCCCCGTGCTGAGGCTGGGGCTCCCAGGTTTGGGTCAGGCGCCCCGCCATGAAGGGGCTTGGGGCGTGCATCCCAGTGTGTGCTGTGTTCATTTCCATGTTGGGCACACGTACTCCTGAGCCAAGTAGTGTGGGGGTTACCGTCCGTTCCCGAGGGAGGCCAGGCTGTGAGGAGGGGTTGGGAGGTTTCCTTCCAAGGGACTGCGCTGCCCTGTGCCCCAGCGTAGGAGGACGGTGCTCCATCTGCCTGGGACCCCCAAGCCCGACTCCCATCAGCCCACCCCTGGCCCGCACCTGGGCTGCTTCTGAAGTCGGCACCCGCCCAGGGGTTCCAGCCACTGATGGGGGCCCCTGGAGCCAGGCTGGGAGGAGGAGGGTGAGTGACAGCCCCCAGCCCAGGCTCCTCCCCTTCAGAGGCACGAGACCACCAGGCCAGGCGCTGCGATCGGCTCCCGGGAGGAGTGAGGCCTGGAGCAGGTCTGTGCCGTGCCCTGTAGGCGCGCACTTCTGGGGAACGCCTCCAGGCAGGTGCAGGGCAGCCCCGCACCACGGCAAAGCTGGCACAGGGAGAGCAGGGCTCCCGCCCTTGTTTTCAATGGCTCAGGGGACGTGGTTGACTGTTGCACAGGGCCAGGCCCTCCCTGTGCTGGGCTGGCGTCTCCAGGAAGGCACACGTGTACATGCACACACATGCACACACATGCACAGGCATGAGCACAGGTACACACATGGGTGCACAAACAGACACATGCACACCTATACATGCACATAGGCACATACAGGCACATGCAAAGGCACACACACACCTGCACACACAGCACGCAGGCACACACATATAGCACACACAGGTACACACAGGCACACACACCTACACACACAGCACACAGGGACACACATATAGCACACACAGGTACACACAGGCACATACATATAGCACACACAGGCACACACACAGATACACGTGCACACAGGCACACACACATAGCACACACACAGGTACACACAGGCACACACACAGGTGCACACACCCATACACTCACAGGTGACACACAGGTACACACAGGCACACACACCTACACACACAGCACACAGGGACACACAGACACACCTACACACACAGCACACAGGGACACACATGTAGCACACACAGGCACACACACATAGCACACACACAGGTGCACACAGGCTCACACACAGGTGTACACAGGCACAAACACACATATAGCAAATGCAGGCACACACATATAGCACACACAGGCACACACATATAGCACACGCAGGCACACACACAGCACACACACGGACACAGGCACACATGCAGGTGCACACAGCTCACACACAGGTGTACACAGCTCACACACAGCTCACACACAGGTGCACACAGCTCACACACAGCTCACACACAGCTCACACACAGGTGCACACAGCTCACACACAGGTGTACACAGCTCACACACAGCTCACACACAGGTGCACACAGCTCACACACAGCTCACACACAGCTCACACACAGGTGCACACAGCTCACACACAGATGTACACAGGCACACACGTCACACACACGGACACACACACATAGCACACACACAGGTGTACACAGGCTCACACAGGTGTACACAGGCACAAACACACACATATAGCACACGCAGGCACACACACAGCACACACACAGGCACAGGCACACATGCAGATGCACACAGCTCACACACAGGTGTACACAGCTCACACACAGTTCACACACAGGTGCACACAGCTCACACACAGGTGTACACAGGCACACATGTCACACACACGGACACACACACCCCTCCCGGGCCCCAGCTCACCTGCTTGCCCTCCTCTGACTTTCTGTGTGGCTCGTGTTTTCCGCCAGGCCCAGTGGCCTCCCCAGCCCTCTACCTCGCCCAGGCCTGCGGTCGGTTGGGTTAAACATTTTTTTCCAACTTCCTTTTACTCTTTCCAGCTGACTTAATTTTCCATGCTCAAGGCCAAAGTACACACGAGTCACTCCTTCCGAGTCTCTGGTGACGAGAGCGCTCGTCTTTGCTTCTGTTCTGAGAGGTGGCACCTGGGTGAGGTCGGGGCAGGCGGGAACAGGCTGGGGCAGGGAGGGGTGGGGAGGGGCAGGGCTGCTTCCACAACACGGAGGGCGAGTCCTGCCTGGCCCCGCCCCCGACACCTGCGGCTGGGACCCTCTCGCTCCTGCAGACCACACAGGACCCATCAATGCTGGGGCTCGGCGGGGCAAGGCCACCTCCTGGAAGCCTGCTGAGACCTCCCGGTTGTGGGTGGAATTGTGTCTGCCCCGCCCCCATATGTTGACGTCTCACTTCTGGGTATCAGGAGACATTGATGAGGTCGTGTGCGTGGCCCTAATCCAGTCTGCCTGGTGTCTGTGCCAGCGGGAACCAGGACAGCACGTGCAGAGGGAGACCAGTTGGGGACATGGAGGGCAGAGGTCTTGGGAGAGGCGGCCCCCGCAGACACCTTGGCCTGGGACTGCTGGCCCTGGGACAGTGAGGAGAAGCCCCCAGCCTGGGGTGCCTGGCCCAGGTACCAGAGTGACAGGTGGGCCGCCCTGTGCTGCCCGCCTCCCAGGCCTCCCCCGACCTGGTGAGCACCAGGTGTGCCGAGTTCCTCTCGCTGCCTGGCTGGCCCGCGCCGGGCGGTGAGTGCCCTGGAAGAGATTCCTTCTGACCCCTTTAGGTGGTCCGGAAGCTCAGGCCCACAAGTCATCTGTTGGCCTGGGGATGCTGGCTCTTCAGCCCCATTGAGGGCCCCCGGCCACTCTGGGCGCCCCAGGCTCTGTTCGCCTGACACCCCACACCCCTGGGGGAGCCCACCTGTGTGAAGTCCTCCCGGGGCCACAGCCCGCTCCCCGGACTGCCCTGCTCCTGGGCTGCTGCAGCTGGTCCTGTGTGCGCCTTCCTGACTTCCCAGAGTCCTTTGTGTTAGTCCTGCCTGCTCTCACGGTGGCCTTGCGCAGCCAGGCCTGCAACGACAGACTGCCGGGGAAACCGGAGCTGTTTCCACGCACTCAGCGGATGCTCCGAGGGACTTGCTCAGGGTGAGTTGCTTTCAAACGTTGCTGTGGAATTAAACCTGCGTGGATCTGCCCACCCAGAACAAGGCTGCTGGGGGAGCTGGGGATTCAGTCCCGGCCTCCCCGGTGAGTGGCAGGAGCTCAAGCAGGCGAGCCAACCCCGCTGCCCCCACTCTTCACGTTCGCAGGGACCTGGAGCCAGGACCGGAGCCAGGCACCCAGGAGCGAGGCACCAGGCACCCAGGCACCCAGGAGTGAGGCACCCGGGCACCCAGGAGTGAGGCACCAGGCACCCGGGCACCCAGGAGTGAGGCACCAGGCACCCGGGCACCCAGGAGCGAGGCACCCGGGCACCCAGGAGTGAGGCACCCAGGCACCCAGGAGCGAGGCACCAGGCACCCAGGCACCCAGGAGTGAGGCACCTGGGCACCCAGGAGCGAGGCACCAGGCACCCAGGCACCCAGGAGCGAGGCACCCGGGCACCCAGGAGCGAGGCACCCAGGAACCCAGGAGCGAGGCACCCAGGCACACAGGAGCGAGGCACCAGGCACCCAGGAGTGAGGCACCGAGGCACCCGGGCACCAGGCACCCAGGAGAGCATCTTCACCACTACACCAAACTCTGCCCCTCTTTGCGTTTTAAAGAAGTGGAAGCAGGAAGTGGAGAGTGCATCGAGATGCAGCCGTGGCCCAGGCTCAGGCCACATGATCCCTGCTCCCAGAAGGCTTTGCGCTCACCCTGAAACCGGGCCGATGGGTGGACTTCTGCATGCTTTTAGGTTAAAAATAAATGGTGGCCGGTGCCGCGGCTCACTAGGCTAATCCTCCGCCTTGCGGCGCCGGCACACCAGGTTCTAGTCCCGGTCAGGGCGCTGGATTCTGTCCCTGTTGCCCCTCTTCCAGGCCAGCTCTCTGCTGTGGCCCAGGAGTGCAGTGGAGGATGGCCCAAGTGCTTGGGCCCTGCACCCCATGGGAGACCAGGAGAAGTACCTGGCTCATGCCATCGGATCAGCGCGGTGTGCTGGCCACAGCGCGCTGGCCGCTGCGGCCATTGGAGGGTGAACCAATGGCAAAGGAAGACCTTTCTCTCTGTCTCTCTCTCTCTCACTGTTCACTCTGCCTGTCCAAAAAAAAAAAAAAAAAAGATTGTCTTTTTAAAAAATAAAATAAATGGTGAGGATGTGTTTGAATCTTCTAACAATAAAGTCTCACTGTCACCAGTTCTTTGCTAAGTAATCTGGTACCAGTCCTAAGGACTCTGCTTGGCTCAGCCTGCCGCTTCCTGCCGGCTGCCAGCCCAGACCCTTGTCTCTCAGCCCTGAGGGATGCGCCCCCCCCCAGCCCTCCCCGCCTGGGTGCCCCCTCTGCTCTCTGAGCCTGGCTCTGCTCCCCACAAGTTCCAATGGAGGCAGCCTGGGACCCTGCATTCACAAACACTCACGCCTGGCCTGAGCCGAAGAGCCCCACCCCTGCTGGTAGCCCCCAGCCTGGGGTGCTGCTGGCACCCGAATGGGAGGCTCTGGCCCGGTGGAGGGAAGCTCTGTGCTGCTGGGACAGGAAGAGGGGGCAGGGGCAGTGCTGTGTGCGGAGGCCCTGGGCACCTGAGCCAGGGGCTCGGGAGGGCAGGAAGGGCCCACAGGCAGCAAGGGCAGAGGCCGGTGGCCAGGGTGGGCTAAGGCCAGGCCAGAAGGCAGGGGCAGCGCGGGACCCGTGACCTACGAGCTGATTCCCAGGGGCAGAGAGGAGAGCGGGGTGGGAACCAGCGAGGCTCCTCCTGTATCAGAGCCGGGGCTGCTGGCAGCCGTGGGGGCGGGGGGGCGGGGGGGAGACAGGCCGAGGCCAGCAGGGATGCTCAGGGGGCGGGGCAGGGTAGGGGAGCAGCAGGTGCCTCAGGGGGCAAACAGGCCTGGGAGGGGGGGCAGCTGTTCTGTTTGGGGCCCCTCAACTCACTGCAGCCGAGACGTGGGGTCTGTGCCGGACACGGGGTGAGGAGCTGCTGGCCTCTGAGGGTCACCGGCCATGCGTGGGTGGTGCCTCGGCACAGCTATTGGGGAAGAGGTCTCGAAGGCTGGCCAGCGGCTCTGTGTTGTAACCAGGCCCAGGGCTGAGCAGCCGGGGAGAGAGGGTGGAGGAGGGAAGGCAGCCAGGAGAGGAGGCTGGGCGAGACCCCCTGAGACCTGGAGCCGTGCAAAAACCGAGCCCAGAGACAGAGAGGGCTTCGAGACAGGCAAGCGCTGGAGGCAGAGGCGGACCCAAGAGGACACAGGGCTTGGCCACGCTGGGGGCTGTGGGAAGCCAGCTCCGGCCCATGGCAGGCTGGACCTGAGCCGGAGGAGGGCGGTGACTGAGACGGGGCCAGCGGGGCTGTGGATCTGCGGCGGGTGGTGGGTGGCAGGTGGCTGCGAGACCACGCCAGTGGGGAAGGGAGGGAGCAGGTCAGCAGGCCAGGTGGGCACGGCGGCGGCAGGGCTCTCGCAGGGCGCCCAGCGCCTTCTTCCTGTCTGCCCGCCATCCTAGCACCTTCTGCCTCCGCCTCATTGGCCAGCTCGCAGCCGCCAGGCCTCGGCCGGCTGCCAGAGCCTGTTGCTAAGGAGGAAGAGGAGGAGGGAACCGGTGGACCACGTCCTGCTCCAGTGTTAATGAGAATGGCCACTGTCAGGGAGATTGGTCTCGGATTCCCAAGCAGGAGGGGCTGGGGCGAGGGGCTGCCCCGAGCGCAGGTGGAGGGCCCGGCGCGGAGAGGGAGGACAGGCCCGGCTTCAGGACCACCATCCCCCGGGGTTCCGAGACCACAGCAGAGTTGAGATGCCCCCGGCTGCGGCGGTGGGAAGGGTGGGAGGGCCAGGCCAGCCAAGAGCTGAACGGATGGGGGGGGGCAGTTCCACAGGGTGATTGACACCGTAGACACGGATGCCGGGCATGCTGGGAAGTGGGGAGGGGAGGAGGCAGCTCCCGGAGTGGGGTCCCGGTGAACAGCCTGGCGGGAGCGGCCCCCTGGGCAGACAGCCTGGAAGGAGAGGTGGGGGGCTCGGGAAGGGGTTGTGGGGTCCGAGACCTGGGCTGGGGGAGGCAGAGGCGCGGCACCCAGCCTGGAGCAGAGGCGAGGCTGGGGTCTCGGAGAGGGCCGTCAGGGGAGCAGGTGGCAGCCCTGTGGCGCCAGGACACAGTGTGGGCAGCCCTGTGGGACCCGAGGTTCATGGGAGAAGAAGGGGGGGCAGGGAACAGAATCACTGCTTCACGCTGTGCCCACCGCAGAGGTCGCCACAAAGAACGGGCGCAGCCATGAGACTCCGCCGTGTGGGATCCCACAGCGTCTGAACACCCGGATCCTCCGTCCCTGTCACTCTCCCAGTTCAGAGCCCAGGCGGATCTCAGGGGCGTGGTGGGACGAGCTGGCTCCGTGCAGTGCTTGCAGCTGAAACTGTTGTCACTGCTCTCGGCTCCCTGCACCCTGGGCAGCCCTGCACACCCTCATCCCCTCCCCCTCTCAGCACGTGCTACCATCCCCCCACCAGCTCCGCTGTGCCAGCCCCACCGTCCCATGGCTGCGCCTCATCTCGGGCCAGCTTGGCCTCACACGTGGACCCACACAGGCTGGCCTCGCTGATCTGCGGCCCCCACCTTGCCCCAATTCACCCCCGGTCCCTGTAGAACAGCGCTGACTCCTGGCCCGGCAGGGGTCACCGCTTCCTTCAGGAAGACTTGTCCGTGCCTCCGTGACTTTCCCATGGCACTCAAGAGTCCCTGAGAGCCTCCACCGCTGCCCAAGAGCACCCACGAGTCTCCCAGCACCTCCAAGACTGCCCAGTGGTCTCCACGAGTCTCCAATGCTTCCAGGGCCCCCAGCAGCCTTGAGGAACCTGCAGTCCCATGGGTGAACGGCCCGCACTCCCTCGGTCCCTTGCAATCAGGCCACACCCGACAAGCACCCTCCCCCCAAGCCCTCCCATGCCACCCCCACCGTTCTCCCAGACTCACGGCCCCCTCGGGTGGAGTCCGCTGTCCCTAACTCAGGAGATGGGCGGAGCCGTGTGCTGGCCCCTGTTCATTCCGCCCCAGCAAATCCCGTCTTCCAGCTGGACACTCAGTCTTCTGTCTGCCCGCCCGGCCTCCGGGAGCGTCTGGCCCACCGCAGCTCCCCGGCCCCAAGCCCAGCCCGCCCAGTCGCCACCCCCAGTCACTGAAGCTGCCGGTCCCTCCTGCCCCCGTCCCTATGCTGCCTTCACGGGACGCGTCTCCGGGAGTCTCTCCTCTCACCCACGCGCCGGGACCGCCAGCCTCTGCTGACCTCCCTCCCTCTGTACGACCACAAGAGCTCTCCGCAGCCTGCATCTTGGCCACGGCACTGTGGAACTCAGCGTGGACGTGAAAGCGACACGGGCACTCCGGGCAGTGAGAGTGAGGGAAGCCAGCGGCGAGGCCGGGCAGTGCATGGCCAAGCGGACCGCTGCTTCCCAAAGGAGACGCGCCGGGCCCGCAGGGAAGGCAGGAGGGAGCTGTGTGCCCATCCCCACCCCTGCCCACTGGCGGCCGCCAACCCTGGGAGATGGGTGGCAGGGTCTGCTAGTGGGCTTCAGCCCAGTCCCGAGGCCAGGGTCCACCTGCGGGTGTCTGGAGCCCAGGGCTGCCCAGGTATGTGCCCGGTGTGGAGAGCAACGCCTGCTGACGTCACCTCTGCTCCCCACACAGCTCCCATGGGGCGCATGGTCCACAAACTCTCAGCTCCAGGGTGCCGGCAGCCGTGCAGGAGCACTGGGTGGACCCACAGAAGCCCGGCTGTGGCCCCCTCGCTGGGTTCGCAGCCAGCGCCCCTGGCTGGACGAGACCCTCGGAGCCCGGCAGTGGGTCCAGTGGAGGAGCCGGCGCCGAGGGCAAAACAACAGGGCAGAGACCGGAGCCACGGCCTGCCCTCTGAGCGCTGCCATGCCCTCCCTACACCACCCCTCCCCCAAAGCGTGCCTCTGGCTGGACCCCCACAGCCCGGCCAGCAGGCCCCTTTTTATCCTGGGCATTGTGGGGGTGTCCTGAGCGACAAGCCATGGGACGGATTTGATCAGAGAGACGGAGCCCATGGCCAGCAGCCGCCCCCTCCCCTGCCCAGCGGGGTCCCTCCCAAGGCCCACTCAGGGCCGTCCCCAGCAGCTCTGGCACCCGTGTCCCCGTGGAGCCTCATCGCGGGGGCAGCTCCCAGGTTTCTCCTCGGCTCCGTCATTGTAGACCCCGAGGACCCCGGGCCCCTGTCTGCCAAGGCCAGGGCGGCTCCGGGCCTCCACAGCTTTCCAGAGGGAAGGGACACACCTGCATGTCCTGCCGGGAGCGGTGTCCGCCAGGGAGCGGGCCAGGTCCTCGGGGTGCGCAGTGGAAATGAAGAGAGAATGAAAGTGACCGTCTCCACGGGAAACTGGGCTGTCAATCAGACGGTTGTGGTCTGGCCTGACACCCGCACAGACGTGCGTGAGCCCCGTCCCTGGGCCAGACCATCACCCACCCGCAAGGTGGAGCAGAGGGCAGGGGGCTGCGGCTGGCCCCAGCTCTGAGATGCCCCAGGGCGCTGATGCTGGGGACTGTTCTAACCCCCAGGGGCCGGGGCTGCGAGACAGCCCCTAAGCTTCTCTTCAGAAGCACCCTGGGCTCACATCTGGAGCTATCAGAGGGTGGGGGGCGATAGGGAGGGGCCTGAGCGGATACCTCCCCACCCCCACCCGGGCCCCAGGTTTGCTTTGTCACAGGCTGGCGCCGGCGCCAGGCTCAGCACAAGGCTTCATTGTATTCTCTGGCAGGTGCTCAGCCAGCGTGCTGACCCGCGTGGCCAGCTGCAAACCAGCTCCCTTCCCAAGGGGACCTGCACCGGCTTGCCTCCCACGGCCTGGCTAGGGGCTGCACAGTCCCCTCTCTGCCTGCAGCCTGCACACCTGGGAGGGAAACCCGGCAGACACCAGGGGTAGCTGTGGGACCCAGAGCCAGGACTGAGCACAAGTTCACAGTCAGACCATGCGTCCTGATTTGGGTTGAGAAAACAAGGTTGAGGGCGGGCGCCATGGCTCACTAGGCTAATCTCTGCCTGCGGCGCCGGCACACCAGGTTCTAGTCCCGGTCAGGCTGCCGGATTCTGTCCTGGTTGCCCCTCTTCCAGGCCAGCCCTCTGCTGTGGCCAGGGAGTGCAGTGGAGGATAGCCCAAGTGCTTGGGCCCTGCACCCCATGGGAGACCAGGAGAAGCACCTGGTTCCTGCCTTTGGATAGGCGTGGTGCGCCAGCCGCGGCGGCCATTGGAGGGTGAACCAACGGCAAAGGAAGACCTTTCTCTCTGTTTCTCTCTCTGTCCACTCTGCCTGTCAAAAACAAAAACAAAAACAAAAACAAAAACAAAAACAAAACAAAACAAAACAAAAAAACAAGATTGAGAAAACAAGGCCACAAGACGTATGCCAGCCCGCGCACTGAGCCCGGCCAGAAGCAGGTTCCTGTCACCCTCAGGACCGTCCCACCCCAGCCGTGGCACCTTCCTCAGGTCCCACCTTTCCGGCGGGAACACTTGACACGGGACCATGTTTGTGCCCCAAGACACCTGCAAAAGGGCGGCTTCCCCCACCCCCTGGAAGCTGGAAACAGACTTGCAGGGGAGCTGGGCGTTTGAAGAGGAGGGCACATGACGTGCCTGGCGCTAGACCCCTGCCTGCAGACAGGAAGGAGGGGCTTCAGGTTGTGCCCGAGGGCCTGCCCGGGGCCAGGGGTGGGGTTTCAGACTCACAGCCCATGTGTGGCTGGTGGAAGTGGCACGAGCCAGTCACCCCTGCCCCTGGCTGTGTGGGGCTGGGGAGGGTGGAGGGTCCTGCCTCCATAGCCACCAGGAAGCGGGGAGCTGGGTTGAGGAGTCGGGATGGCTTGTGGTGTCTCCTGTCTTCCCCAGGTCAGGACGGGGAGACCCTGGAGCAAACCTGGCATCAACATCCCCACCTAGCGCCCGGGAGGGATTCCCTGGCCGAAACCAGCCCCCAGGCTCCCAGCACCTGGGAGCACCTGGGAGCCTGCAGGGGTGAGGCAGAGGGACAGCAGCTTGGGTGGGGTGAGGGCGCTGGATGCTCCTGTCCCAGGGTGACTGTCACTCGCTCACCTGTGGCTAGGAGGGGTCTTGCCTCCCTCCACTGCACCTGCTGTGGACGGATATTGAGACCCCAGTCCCCAGAGCCTGCTGGGCCCTCCAGACCTGGGCACCTGGGAGGGTGGGGGTCACCTCCAAGCTGGGGAGTCTGCTGGCTGCCGATCTGAACCCCAGGGACAGAGGGGCCTCTTTCTCCCTGAGGCAGGACGGGGTGCTGCCCAGCCACCCAGGGAGACGAGCAGGCCCCTCGCAGCCTTCCCTGGAGGAGAAACTGTAGCCAAGGCCACGTTTCTGCCTCTTTTTCTGGAAGCCGAGGGGCGGCGTGGGCTCCGGATTCCTGGGCTCTGCTGTTTCACCGTGGAAGCGACAAGAGCTGAGGACTCCAGGGGGTGGGGGCTGGGTCACGACCTCAGCAAGTGCTCGTGTCCCCCGTCACAGCCTGGCCAGCTCCTGTGCAGAGACGGGGAAATCAGACAAGTCCCCGGCCCCCGGGAGCTCGCCTGTTAGACGGGCAAATACGGAGTTCATAACACAACACCGGTATCGAGCTCTCCCTGCCCAAGCGCAGAGGGGGAGGGCCAGGCGGCTGTGGCTGCCACACCCACGCACAACGGAAAAGGCACCAAAAAATCGCACCGTTCAGAAAAATGCTCCTTTACTGTAGTGTTTGTTTATCCTTTTTATTTCTTACGTATTTGAAAGGCAGGAATGGGGGAGGGGGAGGGAGATCTCGTCCATCCGTTGGCTTGCTCCCCAAAACCTGCAACAGCCGGGGCTGGACCGGGCTGAAGCCAGGAGCCAGGAACTCCGTCCAGGTCTCCCACCTGGGTGGCAGGGACCCGGGTGCTGAGCCACACCCTCTGGGTGTGCATTGGCAGGAAGCTGGCTAGGAGCAGACCTGGAACCAGAACACAGGCAGTGCCGGACGGGACACAGGCGTCCCCACGGCATCGGAGCTGCTGTGCCGCTGCGTGTGTTTCAGACCCCGGATCAACGCAGCAGTGTGAAACAGCAAGGCTGTTCGCAGTCAAGGCTGTGCTTTGTGTTGGGAAGCTGTGTTCTCATGTTGCGGGAAGACGCTGTTTCCAAGCCGCCATGTTTGCTGCCCACACAGAGCCCTGACAGCGAGCGGCCTGTGGACAGACTGCACCAGTCCGTGCTCTCTGCACAGTCACCTCCCGATCGCTCTCCCCACGGCCCCACAGGCCGACATCTTCCCCAAAGGCTCCCGTAGAGCCTCTGTATGGGTTTCCAGGTGGAGGAGGGAGGAAGGACAACGTGTGTGCAGGGAAACCGTCTGGGTGAGCTGTTACACGGGGAAAAAACTGTGTAACGGCTTCTTTGAGCTGGGATTCACACGCTACAGAACCCACCCATTTAGCGCTTGCATTTCAACAGTCGCCCGTCTATTCAGTTACACCCCTGTCACAATAAAGTCCACCAGGTTGCATCACCCCGGAAAGAAACCCCACACACATTAGAATCACTTCCTGCCCCTCCCCCCACCTGGGAGGCCAGAATCTTCTAACGAAAAGGAGATGGTGTGGGAGATGGCCGTGGGGCCTCTGCAGACCTGCACCTGCTGTCACAGCGTCCGTGCAGCCATGGGCCCTGGTTCTGGCCCGGCACCCCCTGGCAGAGCCCGAAGGCCTCCATGCGTCAGCCCTCGAGGCCCCCCCCGCCACCACCACGCACACACACCTCTTATTTCAGCCACTTTGCCACGGAAATCTTCCTCCCGTCCTGAGAACGGCCCCATGCACCTTTTCCTCCTGCTCCTTAAAAACCGAATTCCCAGTTCCTTCCTTCGGCTGCCGGGATCTCGGGTGTCCAGGTTTCTGGGTTCTGCCCAGTGCGGTGTGAGTGAGGTTGTGTGGCACTTGCCATCGCTTTAGAGGGAGGGGTGGCAGCTCTTCCCCCCACTGGGGCTAAGGAGGTCAGCGCTACAGCGTTCACAGCCATTCCGGGCCATGACGAGACTTTGGGAAACAACGGCTAAGCGAGAGAGAAAACGAGGCTGGGGCCTGGCTCCTGGAGCTGCCATGTTATTCCTGGACTCCCTGCCTCGCTTACTGTGTTTATTTATTTATTTGATTAATTAATTTGAGAGTCAGAGATAGAGAGAGCTCTCACTTGACGGTTCACTTCCCAAGTTCCTGCCGTCGCTCCCGCTGGGGCCAGAGCTGGGAGCCAGGAGGCAGGAGCCCAGTCACTCCAGCCATCAGCGCTGCCTCCCAGGGTCTGCCTTAGCAGGAAGCTGGAGGCCGAGGTAGAGCTGCAACTGAACCCCGCCACTGCGACGCGGAACCGGCATCTTACTGCCAGGCTAAACACCCACGCGATTCTAAACACTTTAGAAGCAAATTTACTAAGCTGCAATTTACACAAACTAAAATGAACTCATGTAAAGTGCACAGTTCAATGCAATCTGACAGACGTATGCCCATGCAGCTGTCATCGCAACCAAGACGCAGAACCTCCCCATCAGCCCCAGTTCCTCGTGCCCTTTCAGCCGGTCCCCACGGCCCCGGCAGCCCCCTCTCTGCTTTCTGTGCCACCGATGACTCCTGCCCTGGGCTACAGCCACAGGCGAACAGATGTAGCCTCCACCTCGCGAAGCCGGGGTTTTCCAAGCCTCTGCTACTCGCCCGCAATTGTTCCACACAGCTCAGCTCCTAACCACAGGGGAGTCTTGACTCCAGTCCAGACCCCTCGGACTTTAGGTTGGGTCCCTGGGGAGCAGATTTGGGGGTGACCTTTGCAAGCAGGCGGCTTGTCGTGGATGTCCTCGGGATGCACCTGTGTGGTAAGCAAGGTGCCCGGGACAGAGGCTGCTACAGCGTCTCACCAGCCCCCTGGGACCCTGAGCTTGGGGTAACCTCCAGAGGCGTCCTGCAAAGGAGCCTGGGCCTCAGTACCCCCAGACTGGCTGTCTCTCTGATGTGGCCCATTCCTGGGGACTGGTAAACCCCAGGCAAGGCGGCTTTTCCCACTTGGGAAGGTTTCCACTGGTGATGAGTCATCCCAGCTGCTGCTGGGGAGGCTGTCGGGTTGGCCACGACAGCAGGTGCGCTGGGCGCTGGTGTCGTCAGGGACACTGCTTGCCCCCGGCACCCTCACTCTGCCTCGTGGCAGGCCCTGGCAACCTTGCACCTGCTGCAAGGTCCTGCCCCCTGTGGGGGACATCTGTTGGGCAGGGACGGGCGCTTGGTGCGTCCTGTAGCCTGCAGAGCCGCAGGGGCCTCCCCTTGGGGGCAGGGCTGCGAGTGGCCATAGAAGCCCCACTGCCCCCAAGCCGTCTGCTTCCTCCCCCACGCCAGGAGGCTTTCAACTCTCTCCCCACTCCATCTCTCTCTCTCCCACCCATCTTGCTGGAGCTGAGCGTCTCTGGCTGTCCCTTCTGATGTCTGTCCACATGTGTGACATGGCAATGCCTCCGCACCCCAGCCTTTCCTTGCTGGGAGTTTCGCGATGACGTCACTGACACTACTGGAGAGACCTGGCCCTTCACAGCCGCCTGAGCCGCGCGCTCTTCCTCCTGGGACCGGCTACTGCCTGGGACCCAACCTTGTCGGGCCCCCTGCCTGAGGCTGCTTCGGCTGGCTCCACCGGCGCCGAGAGCTGCCTCTGCAGGTCTACAGGATACTCCAAAAACTTCAGGAAAAACACTTACTACAAAACACTGTGCCTGCATTTCAAAAACTTTGTCACCAAAGTAAACACCTTTTGATCTCATCGTCCCTGAGCTCTTTGTAGTCCTGTTCCGAGAAGGGCAGGTGCGGCCGAGGGCAGGGGCCGCCCCAGCTCTCCGCCAGCTCAAATCGTCTCTGAAGTGATGGCCCAGGTTCACCCTCCTCCCCTACGTGGGGTCCCCTCTCCCCGCACCCCACCCCGTTCCTGGTGCTCGCGTGGGAAATGGGGTCTCCCGTTCTCGGCCCCAGAAGGGGCTGAGCATCTTTCACAGGCGTGTTGGCCACTTGGCTCTTTTTCTTTTGTGAGATTCCCCATTCACTTTACAAAAGGACTTGGCCTGCCGGGGCCTGTGTGTGGCGCTGTGGGTTAAGCTGTGACGCCGGCACCCCATATGGTGCTGGGTCAAGTCCCAGCCGCTCCCCTTCTGACCCAGCTCCCTGCTAAGGCTCCTGGGAAGGCAGTGGAGGATGGCCCAGGTGCTTGGGCCCTGCCCCCACGTGGGAGACCTGGCTGAAGCTCCTGGCTCCTGGCCCTGCCTTGGCTGTTGCAGCCCTCTGGGGAGTAAAGCAGCGGATGGAAGACCTCTCTCTCTCTCTCTGTGTCTCTCCTCTCTCAGTAACTCTGCCTTTCAAATAAAAATAAATACATTTTTTAATTTTTATTTTTTTTGACAGGCAGAGTGGACAGTGAGAGAGAGAGAGAGACAGAGAGAAAGGTCTTCCTTTGCCGTTGGTTCACCCTCCAATGGCCGCTGTGGCCGGCGCACCACGCTGATCCGAAGGCAGGAGCCAGGTGCTTCTCCTGGTCTCCCATGGGGTGCAGGGCCCAAGCACTTGGGCCATCCTCCACTGCACTCCCGGGCCACAGCAGAGAGCTGGCCTGGAAGAGGGGCAACCGGGACAGAATCCAGCACCCCGACTGGGACTAGAACCCAGGATGCCGGCACCGCAGGCAGAGGATTAGCCTAGTGAGCCGCAGCGCCGGCCAAAATAAATAAATTTTTAAAAACACTGTGTGCTTGCAGTAGTTCGGCAAGCGCAGCTCCACGAGCCAGAGGCGGGGTGGAGGGAGCACCCGACGTAGCAGTCGGCGTAGGAGCTGCCTCCCACCTGGCATCTGGGCAGCGTGGTCCGCGGCGGGAGCCTGGCTCTCCAGTCTCAGCATTTATCTATTTCAGGTGTGCGGTTCAGGTTTCATTCTGCACAGAGAGCCGCGCACCTGTCGCCACCATCTGATTCCCAGCCCATCACCGCACCCACCAGCAGCCACACTCCTCTCCTGCACTGCCAGCCCCTGGCAGCCACAGACTGACTCAGTCGCTGTGCCGTTGCCGATGCGGGATGCGGCAGATGGGTGACGTCACGCCATCCGTGGCCTTTTGTGCGTGGCTCCTGTCACGTGGCGTGGCATCTTTGCGGTTCAACACGCGGCAGCACGCATCGGCGGTTCACTTCCTCTGTGGCTGACCCGGGCCTGCTGGCTGCATGGGCCACGTCTGGTTTATCCGCTCGTCAGCTGGTGGACTTGGGCGCTGGTCCCACCTTGGAGGCCTGATGAACATGGCTGTTACCAGTCTGCGTGTGTAAATTTTTGTACGAAAACCTATTCCAGTTTTCTTGTGTCTCCACCTAGGAGTGGGTCACATGGTAACCTCTACATTTAAATTCTGAAGACCTGGGGCTGGTGCCGTGGTGTAGCAAGTAAAGCCACCATCTGCGGCACCGGCATCTCGTACCGGCACCGGTTCAAGTCCCAGCTGCTCCACTTCTGACCCACCTAATTCCTGCTAATGCACCTGGGAAAGCAGCAGACGATGGCCCGGGTGCTTGGGCCCCTGCACCCACGTGGGAGACCCTGATGAAGCTCCTGGCTCCTGGCTTCAGACCAGCCCAGCCCTGTTGTGGCCATCTGGGGAGTGAACCAGCATATGGAAGATCTCTCACTCTGTTTCTCCCCCTCTCTCTGTAACTCTGCCTTTCAAATAAAAAAATCTGAAGAACTGCTCTACCGTATTCCACAGCCAAAGCACCGCTTTATACTCCCAGCAGCGATGTACGTGGGCTCCGGTTTCTCCACACCTTCGCCGACAGCTGTGCCTGCTCTTCGCTTTGATTCCTGCCATCCTGGTGATGGGAAGCGGTACCCGCCTGAGGTTGCAGCTTGCATTTCCCAACGACTAATGGCGCTGAACTTCTTTCCAAGCGCTTGTTGGTCATTTAAACGGGAGTGCTTCGAAATGCTCACAGAAAGTGGAATTAAGAGATTAGCTTACTTCGGTGCAAGAAAATTGTGAAATTCATGCGTAATTTTTTTCTTGTAGTTTGCACTGTCCACAGCCCCTTGTCTGTCCTCCTTGGTGAAGTGCCCCAACCCTTCCCCACATCTTAGCTGGGTTCTTTCGCTCCAGAGGACTCTCGCCCGGTCCCTGCACCAGCCGCGTCAGCGTCGCACAGAACTCTGCCAGAGGTGCAAGCTCCCGGGCTACGCTCCAGACCCACCGAGTCGGAATCTCGGCGTGGGTCCAGCGTCAGTATCTAACGTCATTCCAGGGACTCTGGGGTCCCCGAAGCTTGCGGCCCACTGGCCCGTATGCCTGAGCTGCAGCTCAGCCCAGAGATCGTGTGAGTTAGAACTGAATTCCAAGGAGCTGAAGTGGAAGACAAGAACACAAACACCTCACTCACGGCGGGTGTGCTTGGCTCGCGGTTGGGATACCACAGCCCACACGAAAGGGGCTGGATTCAATTCCCAGCTCCGGCTCCTGACTCCAGCTTCCTTCCAGCGCAGACCCTGGGAGGCAGCAGTTATGGCTCAAGTCCTTGGGCTTGTGCTACCCACATGGGAGACCTGGACTGGGCTCCTGGTTCCGGCCTCAGTTCAGGCCCAACCCCAACCAATGTGGGCATTTGGGGAGTGAACCGTAGATGAGAGCCCTCTCTTTCCTCTCTCAATTTCTCTCTCCATTTTGGAGCACCTGAGACTCCATCTTGAAAACGCACCCCCCCCCCCCATGAGACTCTGGTCTGAGACTCTCGGACAGCAGCAGCAAACTGCATCACACTCGGCAGAGCAGAGAACCCCCTAGCGTGACTGCTCAAGCCTGGAAGCCGATAGGCTGCCCTGGGTTAATGATAAAATGCAATTTGTCTACGTCCTACACAGGATTAAAACCAATATGTGGATTAATGTCAAGATTCTAATTAATATTGAGATTGTAACTGGTATCGTCAAGATTATAATTGATATTAATTTCGCATAGGTTTTAGGTCAGCTTGACCCCGGTAACCACGTGTTCCCCTCCTGAGTTTGTGGGTTTTGCCTTTAAATCCCCTGTTGCTTTGGGCTTCGGGGTCGAGAGCTCTCGAGGGCATGAGCCCACTCTCGGCCGCCGGCAACAAAGGACGGGCACCTTGGCTCAGTGTGTGGCGCTCCGCTGTGTGCACTCACGCAGGTACAACAAAATAAATAAATAAATAAATAAATAAGCCACGGATGTTTCTGTCCCAGCATCATCATTTAAAAAATCCTTCCATAATTTCTACATTGATTAGACATTGAATGATGAATCATAGTACATACAGAAACCAAATGCATGATTAAAATTAATGTCCCTTGTGTCTTTTCATGTTTAAAACCGGGCCTACCAGGAAATGTACAACTACTCTCGAGCACTGTGTTGTCCATCTGTTGGGGTTCGGTCAGTGTTGAGCTGCAAGACGAGAGACCTGCGAGGCCGCAGGGTTTTCACGTCCACCCCACATCACGGCAGAGGTGCGAGTGTGTCTCGGGAGAGAGACGCAGCTCTCCAGCCCTGGGCAGGCGAGAAGCCCCCGGGGCGGAGCGGGACACGAAAGCAGTGGTGTCCGGTCCCAGCTGCTTTTGCATGAGAAGTCCTGCAGCCGGACCAGACACGGAAATGTCAGGGCGACGTGCAGAGCCACCTCCCACACTGGGCAACCAGCGGTCAGCCCTGGGGCCCCTCTACCCAGCTGTGCAATCAGCAAGACCACACGGGTAAATCCCAACTCGGGGGTCTCTCTGCAGGGCCGCAGCTACAAGATCAACACGGCGGTCACTGGAGTGCACGTGTCCCGGATTACGAAGCCACGTCTGCCCCACCGCGTCTCTGATCTGCTCCTCTGAACCCAAGGGCGGAGCACCCAGGCCGACCCGTGCTCCGTGGGGTAAGGTGCCGTTCCCCCGGCACGGCTGAAACACAGGATGCTGGAGGTGATGTTAGGGTAGCTATGGAGACAGGAGCTGTGTGAACCAAGAAAAACAGGAATTTCCGTGTGATACAACCAGGAAGCAAGCCCTAGACGCAAACCAGCATTTATATACCCGAGTCTCGTCGTTGTTTGATAACCTGGTGGGGTGCGTCCCAGCCCTCTCCCTGGGGGCAGCTTAGGGGACTGTCACCTGCCCGTCATCAAGGGGGCTGATGGAGGTTCTGGAAGGGATTCCCCACCTGGAAAGCCCTCCGCCCCGCAACCTCCCAGAAAGGATGTAGGGGAGGAGAAACGGAGGGCCCACACCCAGCGTCCATAAAAACTCCAGGCTGAATGTGGACTGGGCTCTCCGCTCTTTCCCGAGACGCCCCCCTGACCTGCAGGGTGTGCCCTCTTCATTAGACTTGGCTGGCACACTCACCGAGCCTCCCCGTCTCACGTCTGAGATCCTTCTCGAACGATGACAAGAACGGCCGAGCCAGCGCTCCCCGGGAGCACCTGCCACCCTAACGTCCACACGTCATGAATTAGGACACGGAACCCTGGCTTAGGGCTCCATTGCGGTTACTAAAGATAACGTTCTGGACTGATAAAGTGGGGGGGGGGGGAGGAGCGAAGGGGGAGGGGCAGCTTCTCTTTCTGGAAGCATCCGGTGTTAGCTCACTCAAGCCTCTCCACCTCCCCACGAGGCAGGTCCAGTTGTCCACCTTAGAGAAGGGGCTGGGCCCGTTCCCTCAGTACTCACGTGCGCTGTTGGTGATGGCGGAGAGAGGAGCCCACGCCGAGTGAACCTGTCCCTCTCTCAGCCACGCGCTGTCCCCCCCAACCCAGGCTGGCCAGAGGGGTTCTAGAAGTGG
Organism: Oryctolagus cuniculus; assembly: GCF_964237555.1. NCBI lineage: Eukaryota > Metazoa > Chordata > Mammalia > Lagomorpha > Leporidae > Oryctolagus > Oryctolagus cuniculus. The sequence continues at coordinate 192,084,607 of NC_091433.1, read as the reverse complement.
GGCATGGGGGCAAGGAACTTCTCAGGGCCCACAGCCAGGCCCTCAAAGCCCCAGGGCTGTTCGGTAGCCAGCAGACCTTAGCCTATGCCTGCATGAGGGGCCGGAGAAAACGGGGATCCTTTCGGAAGAAAAGTGGGAATTTTTGTGCGGATGGCTCACCACGCATGGCTGGCTTCACCATGGCTACTCTCTGTTGCAAGTCCGAATTTTTTTTTTTTTTTTTTTTTTTACAGGCAGAGTGGACAGTGAGAGAGAGAGACAGAGAGAAAGCTCTTCCTTTGCCGTTGGTTCGCCCTCCAATGGCCGCCGTGGCCGGCGCCCCGCACTGATCCGAAAGCAGGAACCAGGTGCTTCTCCTGGTCTCCCATGGGGTGCAGGGCCCAAGCACTTGGGCCATCCTCCACTGCACTCCCGGGCCACAGTAGAGAGCTGGCCTGGAAGAGGAGCAACCGGGACAGAATCTGGCACCCTGACTGGGACTAGAACCCGGTGTGCCGGCGCCGCAAGGTGGAGGATTAGCCTAGTGAGCTGCGGCGCCGGCCCTGAATTCTTTCTTGCACAAAGCCCAGAACCTCCTGCACCCTTCTGTCCACGAAGGGCAGGGTCCCGGGGGTTAGAGAGCGGTAGCAGGGGATGGAAGAAGTAACACAGCGAGCACGGCCTATGTCTTGTGCTGGGGGCTGCGGGAGCAAATGCCATCGTGGTGGGCGTGGGGGCAGCTGGCGCTGACTCCGCTAAGGGCCCGCGTCCTGCTTGGTCGTCGGCCACCCTCTGCTCTGTGCCTTTGCTCACGCGGGGAGCGAGAGCTGCCTCTCCTCTGTGTGGATCTCCGGGCCTTTGGATCAGGGCTTGTGACTCATTCAGCCGCAAGTACAGCCTAACCAGGCTCCAATCAGTCCCCTTGGGAGTTAAGGTTTCAACGTCTGAGTCTGGCACGGGGAGGGGGTACCAGTGAGCCCCTAGCAAGGCAACAGGGACACTTCGACTTCTCTCGGGCCCCTGGAGCTCGCAGCGATAGAGCCGGGAAGGGGACCCCTTAGAACCGGACTCCCTGCTCCCTCCACGGGCCACAGCACGTACATCGGGAGCAGCCCCCCACGCAGCCAAACAAGGTGGTCCCGGACCCCGGTGCCCAGCCGGGACCCACCCGCCATCCGAGGCCGCATCCGGGGCACAGCTCTCACTTCCCCTCTTCAGCCGGCTCGGGGCTCTGCCTGCCAGCGCTGCAGGAAGCCCTCCGCGGCTTCTGCCCACCAGTGCCTGGGGAAGTGTCAGGGGAAGGGCAGGCAGCCAGAGGGGCCACTCCCGCCCGCCAAGGCCTCGCCCACTCTATTCCTGGCAGCCCATCTCCCCGCTCTGTAATTACAAAGAAAACCGGGAGAGAGATGCGTGGGGGAGACAGGCTGGGGGCCCCAGCCTCCCCAGCAGGGCACCCACTTGGGCCCGGGAAGTGCCACTAGCAACATACAAGAACAAAACACTACTTTTTGCAACACCTGGGCAGGTGCAGCTGTGAGACCCGCCTGTCGCTGACTCTCATTCCTCCCTCGAAGCACAGGTTCCCTTACCTGCAAAATGGGCAAATAAAATGACGGAGAAAGCACAGAACCCCACCCACGCCAGGCACAGAAACAGACGCGTCTGAGGTCCCAGGGAATCCCCAGGCAGCCCGCACAGCCGAGATCTTGAAAAAGAACAAGGCTACAGGACCCACACTTCCTGATTTCCAAACTCACCACAAGGCTACAGGAATCCAGACAGCGGCTGACACAACGGTGGGGAACAGTGCAGAGATAAACTGGGCGTGTTTGGTCAAACGCTGTCCTGCAGAAGTGCCATGACCACTGTGCGGCAGAAGACTGTCTTTCCAATGAACGAACGGTGCTGGGAAAACCAGAAATCTACAAGCAGAACAATGCAGCTGGACCCTTCCTCACGCCCTAGACAAACACCAAGCTCCAATGAACAAGGACCTGAGTGGAAGGCCTAAAACGACCACTTTTGGAAGAAAACAAAGCAAAAGCTTCGTGGCACTGGATTTGGCCATGATTCATAGGATGTGACGTCAAAGGCACAGGCAGCAAAGTGAAAAATAGATTTCATGAAAAAATTTTCAAAAATTGTACACTGAAAGACAAAACCAACCGTGTAAAAAGGCAACCCAAAGAATGGGAGGAAATATTTGCAAATCATATATCTGATGAGATTAGTATCCAGGATGCGGAGAGAACTTTTTTTAAAAAAAGATTTTATTTACTCATTTGAGAGGTAGAGTTACAGACAGAGAGAGGGAGAGACAGAGAGAAAGGTCTTCCATCCTCTGGTTCACTCTCCAAATGGCTGCAATGGCCAGGGCTGGGCCGATCCTAAGCCAGGAGCCAGGAGCTTCTTCCAGGTCTCCCACACAGGTGCAGGGGCCCAAGCCCTTGGGCCATCCTCCACTGCTTTCCCAGGCCACAGCAGAGAGCTGGATCAGAAGAGGAGCGGCCGGGACGTGAACCGGTGCCCAGAGGGGATGCCGCACTGCAGGGGGAGGATTAACCTACTGTGCCACAGTGCAGGCTCCGGAGAGAACTTTAAAACATCAACAACAAAACGACCAACCCAGTTAAAGAGCAGGCAAAGGCCTTGAGTATTTCCCAAATACGATACACAAATAACCACTAAGTGCACAGACACAGGCTTAGTAATCGGGATTTCAGTGACATCCCCTCTCCCGCCCACTAGGACAGCGGCCACCAGAAACAAGCAGTGACAGTGCCGGTGACGATCTGGACGAAGTGGAGCCGCTGGACGCAGCTGGTGGGACGCAAAATGCTACAGCCACGGTGGGACAGAGCGTGAGCTTCCTCAAAAAAACGAAGACAACTTTCCCATAGGAGTGGCCAGTCCCTCTCTGGTGCACACCCCAGAGAAATGAAACACAGACTCAATGTTTGTGCACACTTGAGTCAGCAGCACTCCCACAACAGCTACGGTGGGGAAGCAGCCCGTGTCCCTCACAGAGGAGTGGACAAGCAGACGGCGAGGAACACGCAACGCGGCATCGCCAGACCTCAGAAAGGAGGGAGATTCTGACTCGCGGCAGCACGGAGGACTCTCGGGAGGTTATGCTAAGTGTAACCAACAAGCCAGTCACAAAAGGACAAATACTGTGGGATTCCACTTACAGAGTTAGAGGGCGAGGAGCAGAGTCAGAGAGAGACGTCTTCCATCCCCTGGCTCACTCCCCAGACGGCTGCAATGGCCGGGGCTGGGCCAGGCCGGAGCCGGGAGCCAGGAGCTTCTTCCAGGTCTCCCACGTGGGTGCAGGGGCCCTGCACTTGGGCATCTTCCACTGCCCTCCCGGGCCACAGCAAGAGCTGGATCAGAAGTGGAGCAGCTGGGACTTGAACTGGGGCTCATATGGGATACAGGCACTGCAGGCTGGGGCTTAACAGCTGCACCACAGCGCTGGCCCGGGGCCTTATTATTTAGTAGCTGTAGGGTTTCAGGTTCCCGGGGGCGGCTTCGTGGCGTAACATCTAACACCGTGAATGCAGCACCGGCATCCCATCCGGGCCCCGGTTTGAGTCCTAGCTCCTCCATGTCCAGTATACTTCCCTGCTAATGGACCGTGAAAAGCAGTGGAAGATGGCCCAAGTGCTTGGGTCCCTGCACCCACAGGGGAGACCCGGAAGAAGGTCCTGGCTCCTGGCTTCAGCCTGGCCCAGCACTGGCCGTTGCGGCCAACTGATGAATGAACAAGAAGATGGAAGATTTCTCTCTCTCTCTCTGTGACTCTGATTTCCAAATGAATAAATCTTTAGGAAAACAAAACAACTTTAGTTTCACAAGATAAAAGGGTTATGGGATAGATGGTGGTGATGGTTGTATTATAATAATACACAAATACCTTATGAATTTGTTAGTTACCACTGAGCTGTACACTTTAAAGGATTAAGATGACACATTTTATGTTATGTGTATTTCTACACAATAAAAATGAGAAAAACCACACAGCCTCAGGGTGGCATTGGCCAGGCTGTGGGGACGCCCACGCCCACGTGGGAGTGACACAGGCTGTGGGGACACTGCGCCCACGTGGGAGTGCCTCAGGCCGTGGGGACACTGCGCCCACGTGGGAGTGCCACAGGCCGTGGGGACACCCATACTCACGTGGGAGTGCCTCAGGCCGTGGGGACAGCCGTGCCCACGTGGGAGTGCCTCAGGCCGTGGGGACACCCACACTCACGTGGGAGTGCCTCAGGCCGTGGGGACAGCGTGCCCACGTGAGAGTGCCTCAGGCCGCGGGGACAGCCGTGCCCACGTGGGAGCGCCTCAGGTCGCGGGGACAGCCGTGCCCACGTGGGAGCGCCTCAGGCCGTGGGGACAGCCGTGCCCACGTGGGAGCGCCTCAGGCCGTGGGGACAGCCGTGCCCACGTGGGAGCGCCTGGGTTTCATTCCTGGCTCTGGCTAACGCAGCGTCTCCAGTGCAGGCAGGCCCTGGAGTAGCAGGCGATGACTCCAGGGGGTGGTTCCGGGACATCTGAGAGCCCGGGTTGAATTCCCAGCTCCTGGCTTTGGCTTGGCTCGGTCCTGGCTTTGAGGGCATCCGGGGAGAGAGCCAGCAGGTGGCAGCTCCTCTGGGTCTGTGACTTTGCTTCTTTAATAAATAAATAAATACTTTTAAAAAATCTTAAGACTAAGATGTTAAGAATATTATTAAGAATATATTAAGAATATTATTCTCTTTTTTAAAAGATTTATTTATTTATTTGAAAGGCAGAGTTATAGAGCGAGAGGGTCACTCCCCAAATGGCAGCAACGGCTAGAGCTGAGCCAATCTGAAGCCAGGAGCTTCCTCCAGGTCTCCCACATGGGTGCAGGGGCCCAAGCCCTTGGGCCATCTTCCACTGCTTTCCCAGGTGCATTAGCAGGGAGCTGGGTCGTAAGCGGAGCAGCCAGGACTCAAATGGCGCCCCCATGGGATGCCAGCACACGGCTTTACCCACTACTCCACGGCGCCGGGCGCGGTGAGTTCGTTCTGCCTAGGTGTTTCAGGGAATCACAGAGAAGACAAACCGCACACGTACCGAGCCACCTGCGGCGTCGCACTGCTCTTCCCAAAGACACTGACGCCCTGGCTCCCGCTACTCACCAGTGCGACCTCATTTGGAAACTGGGTCTTCGCTGAGAATCAAGTTAGGATGAGGTCACGGGGCACACCCTGACAAAACATGATGGTGTCGCTATAGAAACGAGGTTTGGGGTCAGCCCTGTGGCACAGCAGGGAAAGACACACTTGGGACACCCGCATACGAGAGAGCTGGTTGCAGTCACAGCTGACCTTCCAAGCCAGCTCCCTGCTACTGCACCGGGAGGGCAGCGGAAGATGACCCCGGCACTTGGGCCCCTGCCGCCCACATGGGAGACCTGGGTGGAGCTCCTGGCTTGGGTTGGCCCAGCCTGGGTTGTTGCAGCCGTTTAGGGAGTGAACCAGCAGCTAGAAGCTCTCTCCCTCTTTCTCTCTCTGCCTTTCAAATAAAGAAATCCTAGGCTCCAGCCCCCGCCGCCATGGCTGGAAGCCAGGTGGCCCCATGGCCCAGCCACCGGCGTCAGCTCCACCCCCACCCTAGTGGGATTCACTGCCCCGATGATCTGGGGCCCCCGGAGCCGTGACTGCGTATTTCTGCTTGCAGGGCCCCTTTCTGGGACAGCAGCTGTGGGACAGGCGCGCAGTGCCTGCTCTGAATTCGCTTTCTCACTTGCGCTAGTTCCGTAAATTCCCAAGTCCTTCTCGGGTCAGTCCTGCGCCCTCCGTCCACCGAGCTGCAGGAGGCGCACTTGGCCGTCCTGAAGGAGCAGTGGGGACAGAAAGGAAGACACCAACCTGCCAGTCACCGGAGAGACTCACGCCCGAATCGTGAGGTTTGTGATGCGTTTCTCTACAGGTTCAGCAAAGAGACATGCGCGTGGACTGAGGAGTTGGGCAAGGTGAGAGCTGGACCGGGATTTAGAAAAAAATTATTTCTTTGGTTAAAATGTATTTGGGAGGGAGAAAAAGGAGGAGGAGGAAAGGAAAGAGAGAAAGAGAGAGAGAGAGAGGCAGGTCTCTTCCACTTACTGGTTCAATGCTCAAATGCCTGCAATAGCCAGGAACCAGGCCAAAGCCAGGAGTCAGGAACTCCTGCTGGGTCTCCCATGTGGGTGGCAGGGACCCAAGGATGAGCCATCACCTGCCGCCTCTCAGGGTGCGCATCAGCAGGAAGCTGGAATTGCAAGCAGAGCTGGGAGAGAACCTGTGCAGGTGCGTGGGCAGCGTGGGCAACGTTGGGACGGAGAGCAGGCTGCTCCAGAACACCCCTCCACCTGCCTGAGCTCCCCCGAGCTGCGCCACCTACGATCCCACCTCCCACCTGTGTCATGCACTTCTCCTACGCCACCGGGGACCCCTGCTCATCCTGCAAGACCCTGGGACACGGTCACCTCCTCCACAAACTGACCTCTGCCCGTGAGCCAACGGCACCGCACAGGCCCGGGCGGTGACGCCCACGCTCATGCAGCCTGCTGTCGCTGTGGGATGGCGCCAGTGTCTGGGCAGATCCCTGCTGTGTGTTCCCCAAACTGGCTCAGTTTTGTCCCAGGCCCCTCGCATCCAGCCGGGGCTGTGCGGCAAACTCTCACCAATACTCGTGGCAGAGTACTGAGTGCCACCTCCAGGCCTGGCTCTGACTGACCCCTGGACCCCATCTCTCTCGGGTCCATCTGCTGGTTCACTCCTCAAATGACTGCAAAAAGCAGCGTAGGGCCAGGCCAAAGCCAGGAGCCAGGAAGCCCATCCAGGGTTCCCAGGTGGGGTGGCAGACGCCCAGTGCTTGGGCTGTCCGGCTACTTTCCCAGGGGAAGCTGGATCGGAAGCTAAGCAGCCAGGCCTCCAGCCGGTTCGCAGCTGGGGATGCCCGCGTGGCAGGCAGTGGACTCACCACTGGCTGTGCCACAAGCCGGCCACAAGGCCAAGCAAAAGAACTGGTGCCAGCTCCGGACACCCTAGACACCAGCCCGTGTGCCGCCTTGGCATTCAGGACCAGCCGCGAGCTGGGTGAGCCCTGGGCTCTTCCAGGTGACCAAGGCACAGCACCCCCCCCCCCCACCGGCTGATGCCCGCTTTTGCAGTCGCCTGGCTGCCTCCCACCTGTTGGCCCACCCTCCCTCCGCGCGGATGCGCCACCAGCAGCCGCACGCGGCCTCGGCCCACTGGTCTCCGCCACGCACGCGGGCAGGCAGGGCGCTGCGGCTGCGGGCGCCCCACTGCATCCCCCGCAGCCCGGGGCTGCCAGGAGCCCGTCTCCTTCGAGGTGTGGGCCCGCACGGGGCGCTGCGGCGAGGGCGAGGGAGGGGGAGAGGGCCGACGCCCCCTGCAGTGCCTCCCCGCAGCCCGCGTTTCTGGTGGGGGCGGCGCCGAGCTTCTCCCTGGCGACGCCAGGACCCGGCGCCGCCGCCGGCCGTTTCTGTGGTTACCTGTCCTGGGGGCCTGGGGTGGGGGTCGCGGCAGGTGCCCCCGCACTGGATGGAGGGAGTATTGCCCGCCTCGCCCCGACACCCAGCAAGCAGCCCGGCCAGCACGGGATGTCGGCCAAGCCCCCTCCCCAGCAAAGGAGCCCGAAGACCCCCGCCCCCCAGCCGGACCCTTCCCCGTGCGGGCTGCAGGCCCAGCGAGCCAGAACCGCAGCCGGTCTCGCGCGGGGCGGCGGCGGGCACCTGCTCGCGGGACCCGGGCCGGTGCCAGGGGCCGGCGGCGGCTCCGGCGTCTTCCCCGGGGCAGGCCGCCCGGCTGCACTTCCTGCGGAGGCGGGCGGGCCCCTCCCGGGGCCGCCTCCCGACCTCTCCTCGCCCGCAGGCCGGAGGCCAAGGGTCAGGGAGGCGGGACCGGCCGCAGCCCGCCCCGCCCCGCAGCCCCGGCGCGCCGGGGACCGGCGGAGCCCGGGCTGGGCGGGGAGCGGGCCGGGGGCCGCGCGGGGGGCGTGGCCGCGCGGGGGCGGGCCCGCAGGAAACTTGCGCGCCCGCCCCCGCTGCGCCCCGCCCCGGCCCCCGCCTGCGGGTCCCGCCTTCGCGTCCCTTCCTTCCCGGCGGCGGGCGGCGGACGCGGGCCGGCGGCGTCTGCACTCGCTCGCTCGCTGGCTGCCCGCTCCCTTTTGTCTTTGTGCGTGGCGATGAGCGCAGGGCCGGCGCGGCGGCTGCGGGCTCACGGACGCGGGCGCTCCTAGCTCCCTCCGGCCTCGGCGCTCGCCCCAGGCAGCGGCCCGCGGGGCCGAACTTGGGCTCGGGAAGCCTGCGGACCGGGTCCTGCGCCGGAGCCGGTAAGAAGGGGCGGCTGCGGGGCTGCGGGCGTGTGAGCCGGCGCGCGCTGCGATCGGGCCCCCTCAGTGCGTGTGTGTGTGCGCGCGCGCGTGTGTGTACATGTGTGCGCACGCGTGTGCACGCGTGTGCGGCTCTGTGTGTGCGAGCGTTTCCCCGCGCCGTGGAGTTGGGGGTGCCCGCCGCGGACCGAGGCGTCTCGGGAATGGCGTGTCCTCGTGGGCATCCGTGTGTGCGGTTGGGGGGGGGGTGCACATTTCCGACTGCGTTTATGGAGATGCGTGGCGGGGCCGCTGTGGTGTGCAAGCGGCGCTGGGGTGGCGGGGTGGGCGTGGGCGGCCAGGCCCAGGGCGCCGGGCCCCCGGGCCCTATCGGTCGGCGCAGTGCGGAGCTCGGGAGCCGGGGAGGACAGCGAGGCCGGCTCGGGCCTCGTGGGCCCCGGGAGCCACCCCGCCGGGGCGCAGAACCGCACGGCCCGCGAGGGTCGCCGGTGCGCCGCGGCCGGGGTGGGGGCCCGCGCAGCTCCGAGCTGCGCCCTCCTCGCCCGGCCTCGCCTGCGCCGCGACCCGGGCCGGACCCGCCGCCCTCTGTTTCTCTCTCGAATGGGGCAGCCTCCGCCTCGCGGTAGTGGTGCGCTCCGCAGACTGCGCTGAGCCGTGCACGTAGTAGGTCTGCGCTAACCCGATCAGCCCCCCTCCTCCCCGCCGACCGTGGGCGCGGCCCCAGCGTCCCCTCCCTGCGCGTGTTTGTGCCTTTCTCCCGGCTCGAACTTCACGGCGGAGCGAGGAGATTCCAGAAAGTTTGGGCTGCGGGCGCGCCGCCTCTGGCGTGCAGGGTTGCGCGGTGCCCGCACCGCGGCCGGCGTCCCCGAGTGCCGGCCCGGAGGCCGACGACGGCGCAGGCGGGAGCCTCCGCAGCCTCTCTCGGTTCAACAAGTGCTTCCTCCCGGGCTGCTGCGGCTCGTGGGACCCGGTGGTCCCGGGGTGAAGGGGGCGCGCTCCGCGGTCGCGGGTCTCCGGCTCTGCGGGTCTCCGGCGCGGCCCCCGCTCCCGCGCCCCGGCGCGATTCCACCGAGAGGATGGCGTTCACCGGCCGCCGCCGCCCCCTCGCAGTCAGCTTGGTGTGAGAGGCGGGGGTGGTTCTGGTGGTGCTGGTGGGGTCCGCAGGAGACCCTTCCTCCTAGTCCCACAGCCTCATTTACGAACGTTTGGCTGCGGGTAACGCGCGCGCACGTCGCGGTCCCCGCGGCCCACCTTTTGGGGAGAGCCCTGCACCCCCCCCCCCATCGCGCGCCCAGCTGCTGCCACGAGCCGGAGCAGGGGTTGGGGGGCTTCCCTCTGCCAACTCCGCGTCTTTCTCGCAGGCCACCCTTACCCCAGGGCGCGTCTCCTGGGTACCCGAGGCTCGCAAACCCGAGCGCCGGCCTGGGGAGGGGGGAGCCAGCTCGGCGGCTTGGGGTCTGGGATGTGGTTGCCAGGACCCAGAAGCTCGGCCGGGGCCTTCGGCGGCCGTGTGACACCGGGGCCAGAACCTCTCGGCCTTGGGCCCTTGGGTTGGGTTCCAGCCGGGACGGAGCCCCCTCCCCCATATCTTCTGGGAGAGCCCACCTTCCAGGGGGCAGCACAGGCGGAGCCACCTGTTTGTGTGTCTTGGGGTGATTTTTATATCCTGCAGGAGAAAGGGGTCTTTGCTCTGAATCCTCCGTTTCTTCCCCATACGGTTCAGTAGTATGTACGTGATGGATGTTTAAAAATCAGCCTCCTCACCCCAGAAGACGGGGCGGAAGAGGGGCGCGTGTTTGGTGAAAGGCAGCGGGGGGAGGCTTGGCCCTGCATCTATTTCTGTTTCGCTTCTGAAAGCCCTCTGATTAGCGAGCCCTTGAGGTTGTGTTGGATACGTACCAGAGGGAAGGCCCAGGGCCGCTGCCCGGCCAGCTGTCCACACTGAGCCTTGCCTGCTGCCCTGGTAAGGTGGAGGATGCGTGGCGAGGTGTGGTCCCCGTGGGAGCAGATGTGGGGAGAGACATTCCACTCGCGGGGCAGCCGGGCCCGAGTCGGACCCTGGAGAAGAGGGAGTCCCCAGACTGCAGCCCAGGGCTCCCTGCGAGAGCCGTTCCGGGAGCGGTGGAAGACCGGGACAGATTCCTTCGGGATTTGGCTCCTTCTCCTTTTCTGGCCGCAGGGCTGCCCAGAATTAGCAGCACAGGAGGCGGAGTGGGCTCCCTCGTGCACACCCCCAACCAGGCCTGCGGCCTCCAGCCTGCTGGCTGGCGTCCAGCGTGGTCACCTGTCACTCCCTCTGTCCTCCTCCCGAGCCGACGGCGAGGCCATGCAGCAGCACCCCTTCCTGGTTAAGGCCCAGGGTCCCTCGCACGCCAGGGACCGTCCATGGTGCTCGCGGGGAGCCCCAGAGTTTATTTGGCACCAAAGAGGAAGCTGCTTGGCAACCGAGTTTTTATCTAGATGCGGATCGTTGTGTGAGGGAGCCGTGCCATCCAGCAGGCCTGAAACTTGTCACTTGTCAATAGTGGAGAAGGCGCAGCCGCGGCGTGGGCGTGGGCAGGGAAGCACGCGTGATGTGGCACTGGCAGACGCCAGGAGGTCTGACTCCTGGCCGCCCGGTTCCCCCTGCCATCTCACCGGGCTTCCCGGCCACGCGCGGGCCCGTGGATCTCGGGCAGCCCTGGTCCTTCCCCTTTGGGTTCAGTTTCTGGTCTGGGGGCGGCGGGATAATTGCAGAAGGAGAAACCCAGATGGGTCGAAGGGGCTGACTCAGGGCCACTTGCCTAAGGGCGGGAGGTTTCCTTTGGGGGCCAGCGTCAGGTGCAGTGGTTAAGATGCCCGGTGGGGTGCCTCGGTTGGAGTCCCGCCTCCTGCTGCTGCCAGAGCAGATCCTGGGAGGCAGCAGGTGACAGCCCCAGCGGCCAGGCGCCTGCCACCCCTGGGGGACACCCAGATGGAGTCCCAGGCTCCTGGCTTCAGCCTGGCCCAGCCCCAGCTGTCGCAGGCATTTGAGAAGTGAGGCAGTGGATGAAAGATTCCTCTTTCTCTTGTTCAATAAAATAATGCAGATTTCATGGAGTGTTTCACGTCGCTTTCCACCTTCCCGGGAGAATCCTCGGAGCCTGGTGGCCGGGTGCAGTGTAACTTGGTTATCAGTACAGTGGCGGGTGGAAGATTTCTTAGGGGCGGCTGACAGGTGCCAGCCTAAAGATTTTCTTCTTTATCATCTGAAAAGCACAGTAAATCCTGTAGAAAGCCCTACCTTGGCCGTGTCGTTCCGAGTAAATTGAATTTCAGAGGCAGAGCCTCCGTCTCTGCATTTATGAGGCATGACTGACTTCGGAGGCCGCGGCCATCTTCCCGCCACGCGGGCCGGGAGCTGTGGGCTCGTGGGGCCGCTCGCCTTCATCTCCCACGCCAGTGCGCCCCGAGCTTGCTCTCCCAGCACCTGTGATTCCCAAGTGTGCCGGCTTCCCGGTAGTTACTGCGCGGTCCAGGCTGGCGGGAAGCCAGGAGCCCGGGTGGAGGTGCCCGGCGGGCGCACCTGTCTGCTTAGATAGGAGCTGTTTTTGCAGGGGCCAGTGAGGGGTCTCTGATCCTTGGCTGAGAGAGCTCCTCATTGGGGCGGCGTTGGGGCGCCACGGGATAGGCCACTTCCTGCTGAAGTCCCGGCTGCTTGCTGCTCATGTACCCAGGAAACAGCAGAGTGGCCCAAGTGCCTGGACCCCTGCCACCTGTGAGGGAGACCCGGATGGAGCTCCTGGCTCCTGGCTCCTGGCTCCAGGCTCCGGCCTGGCCCCGTTCTGGCTGTTGCGCCTATCTGGGGAGTGAACCAGCAGATGGAAGAGTTCGCGGTCTCTCCCTCCCTCTCTGTCTTTCAGATTAATAGACGAATCTTTAGGAAAAGGAAAGAGTGCGGCTTGTTCAGCGTGTACCCCGTGAGGACCCCGGATCGGAGCCTCCCCTGGGTTTTCCTCCACCCGCTTGTGCCCCCCGAGCAGGCCCCTCCATTGCCTGCAGGGACTCCCCTCAGACAGGCGCTCAGGGCGTCTCTAGGGCCTCGCCCAGGCCCACCTGTGCCAGGCTCTCTGTGGGCAGGTGGCAGCGCTGTCTGTGGGCAGGTGGGCGGGTCTGCGGGTTGCTGCCTGCCGGAGCAGAGTGGGACCCTCCCCCTCCCCGGATCTGCGTCTGCTGCCTGTTTGTCCCGGTGGAGACCTAGGAGCGGCTGGGCTCCTTCCTGTCCCGGCCTCTGGCCTCTCCCCCTGCAGCAGCTGAGCCTGGGCGAGCACCTGTTCCTGCCGCGGCTCACTGTGGGAACGCAGATCTCCGTCTCCTGCTCCCCCGCCTCCACCCGCGCCAGGGTCGCGCTCGCTCTCCACAAGTGCTGCCTGAGCACCTGGCGCGGGCCTGGCTTCCAGGCTGTGCTCCCGGAGGGCCGGCGTGTGGGGCGGTCGCTGAACAAGCCCGGGGGGTGTGAGTGCCTGGGCCGGGAGCTCCTGCTGCCCGCTGGGGGCCAGGGCCTTCGCACCATCTGACTCCTGGGAGGCGGGGGGCTTGCCTTTCTGTCTCTCCCAGGCTGCTTCAGCCACACTTGACACCTGCGTCGGGACGTGATCCGTATACAATGAGGGGCGCCTGGTTTGAGTATCGCTCCGTGGTTTCTGCAGAGTGTACAGAGCCGTGTGGAGCCGGCACCCCAGGAAGAGCCCTCCTGCCTAGCCGTGGCCACTTTGTGTCGCCGGCTCCCAGCCCTGGCCACCGCCCTCCTCCGTCCATTTCCCGGCTTCCTAGACTTGCCTTGTCTTCCTCTGTGTCGTCTGGTGGGTTTGGCCTGAGGGGTCTCCTGTGATGCCTTCCTGGGGCCTGGCCGTTAGAGCTGACTTCTCTCAGTGCCTGGCGGGGTGGGCTGGGAGCGTGCCCATCACCCAGTGAGATGCCTGCGCCCGGCACAGCTGCGGTGCCTGCGGTGTAGCCATGGGTGTCAGCCGGACTCCCCCCCCCCCCAACTCCTGAGTATCCCGCAGAGTGCTGGAATTTGGAACGCGGGGTGAGTCGGGTCTGTGTGTAGGTCCTTGCCCCATCCATTTCCTTGTTCAGCATCAACATGGAGGCTTATGGCACAAACTCATTTTAAGTTGTTTTACTTAAAAAGATTTCTCAATTCATTGGGAGGCAGAGCGACAGATGCAGAGAGCGCGCTCCCGTCTGCTGGTTCGCTCCTCAGATGCCCACAACAGCTGGAGCTGGGCCAGGCCAAAGCCAGGAGCTGGGAGCCAGGCCAGGTCTCCCACGTGGGTGGCAGAGACCCAGGGACTTGAGCCGGGACCGGCTGCGCCCCTGGGTGTTCGTTGGTGGGAAGCTGGAATTGGGAAGTCAGAGCTGGGAGTGGAACCCAGACACTCTGACAGGGGCCTCGTGGGTCCCCTACCTGGTGTTTAAATCACCAGGTCTAAGCCTGCCCTCAAACACATTTTTTTAAAGGTTTATTTATTTATTTGAAAGTCAGAGTTACACAGAGAGAGGAGAGGCAGAGAGAGAGAGAGAGAGAGAGAGAGAGAGAAAGTCTTCTGTCCGCTGGTTCACTCCCCAGATGGTCACAGCGGCTGGAGCTGTGCCTATTCAAAGCCAGGAGCCAGGAGCTTCCTGTGGTCTCCCATGCAGGTGCAAGGGCCCAAGGACTTGGCCATCCAGAGAGCTGGATCGGAAGTGGAGCAGCCAGGACTCGAACTGGTACCCGTAAGGGATGCCGGCACCATAGGCGGTGGCTTTACGTGCTACGCCACAGCGCCAGTCCCATAAAACACATTTTTTAAATGAAAATTGGAAGCAGCCTGGAGCAAACGAGCAGCCCAAAGCCATCAGCAGAAAGTAGAAGAGCTCATAATTAAACCCTGGGGGGGGGGCTCTCTTCCTTTTCCACCCTTAATAATACAGCCTTCTGCCACCTCCCGGGCTGCTGTTGTCTTTCTAGGCAGTACAAGGTCTCTTCAGGGTGGGAGTGCTCATGGCCGCTGCCTCTGCCCAGACCAAGCGGAACAGTCCATGCGCGCATGTGGACGGCTCTCCTGGGCGGTGGACGGCTCTCCTGGGCGGTGGACGGCTCGAGTGCACTCGGATGCCCTGTGCATTTCTGAATTTCTCTCCTTGCACTTGTTCCTGGAGGAGGAACACGTCAGAGGAGGAGACGCTGTTGGGCAGGTGCACAAACCCGGGCACAGAGGTCGGCGTCTCGGGTCCTGGTGGTCTCTCTCCTGCTGAGGGAGGGAGCTCGCCCGCTGGGCGGTGAGAGCGTCTCAGTGGCTGGGGGCAGGCAGACCTGGGTCTGAGTCGCCGTGTCTGCTCTGTCTGGAGGCCGAGGTTGCTCATGCGCCACAAGGGGTCCTGGGCCCCTCTTGGGACCACAGATGCGAGCCTGGCTGGTGGCGGGGGGCAGGGATAGCGGTGGCCACTGCTCCTGTCTGTGTGTCCTTGGATGGCCTCACGGCCTCTGCTGCTGAGGCGCCTCTACAAGTGCAAGGTCAAGGTGCTGCAGTCCGAGCCTGTGGGTGCTGGTGAGGGCTCCCGCACGGGGCCCAGTGTTCTGGCGGGCTCTGGGGAGCTGCTGTTCTGGGTTGTCCCGGCCTCACACCCTCCGACAAGCACCTCAGGGTCCCTGATGCACCCCCGGTGGCTCTGAACTTGGGGGCTCCACCGAGTGGCCTGCAGGTTGTTCCTCTGCTCCCTCCCCCAGAGGTGCCTGGGGAGCATCTCTGCATGCGGGTGGGGGAGGCGGCCTGGGGGCCCCAGCAGCCTGGCGGGATGGGGCCCCATGCTCCCTCCTGTTCCGTGTACGGTGCTCAGCTCTCTGTATTGCACGGACGTCTCTAGAAAGCAGAGTTGGTGCTGGCCCCTCCCCGACCTGTTTGCTGCCTGCCGTTGTCCCTGTTGACTGTGTGTGGTGGCAAGGACGCTCCTGGCAGAGTGAGAGCCCCCGCCCCCCAGCCTCGGCTGAGCAGGGCTGTGGGCTGCAGGACTGGGAGCCCCTCCCCACAGCTCTCTCCCCTGCAAGCAGTGGCGGTGGCAAGATGCTCGTAATTAAAGACCCTTAGAGGGGCCGGAGCTGTGGCGTAGTGAGTAAAGCCACCGCCTGCAGCGCCGGCATCCCACATGGGCGCCGGTTCAAGTCCGGGCTGCTCCACTTCCAATCCAGCTCTCTCCCATGGCCTGGGAAAGCAGCAGAAGATGGCCCAAGTGCTTGGGCCCCTGCACCCGCGTGGGAGACCCGGAAGAAGCTCCTGGCTCCTGGCTTTGAATAGGCACAGCTCCAGCCATTGTGGCCAATTGGGGAGTGAACCAGCGGATGCAAGACCTCTGTCTCTTTCTCTCTCTCTCTCTCTCCCTCTCCCTCTCTCCCTCTCTCCCTCTCCCCCTCTCCCCCTCTCCCTCTCCCCCTCTCCCCCTCTCCCTCTCCCCCTCTCCCCCTCTCCCTCTCCCCCTCTCCCCCTCTCCCCCTCTCCCTCTCCCTCTCTCTCTCCCTCTCTCCTCTCTGCGTCTCTTCTCTCTGTGTAACTCTGACTTTCAAATCAATAAATAAATAAATCTGAAAAAAAGGAAGTCAGAGGGGCCCTCTCATCTCCTCTGGCTCCTCACTAAAAGCCCTTGGAAAAAGCCCACGCCTTTCCGCGTGTGGGGTGGCCTGGGCAGTCCAGCGACGGCTTAGCCTCCAGGAGCGGGACCTACAGTGTGGCGGCCACTGTGGCGTCTGTGGACGTCTCTCTTCTTCCCGGTAAGCAAAGGTAGTGACAGGTGGCCGGCAGGGCCCGGGCCTGGGCCTCACTGGCTGCTCTCATTTTCTGGTGGGGGATTTGCGCTCTTGTGTCTGAAGAGTTGGCAGCCGCTTTGTTGGCCGTTGTCCCGGTGGAGGGCTGTTGCCTAGTGGAAACAGTGAGGCCTGGCTGCTGGTTCCCTGAGCTGGCTGCCCTGTGTATCATTGGCAAGGAGGTCCACTTCTGCTGGCCAGGGCCCCCCGAGTAGCATTCAGGCCCACAGCTCCTCTTCTCTGTGGCTGTCCTGGGCCATCGTCACTGTCACCATCTTCATCGCCACCACCACCACCACCGCCAGCATCATCATTCCTCCTCTTCCTCATCACCATCATCTTCATCACCATCCTCACCATTCCCCATCACCATCGTCACCACTGTTGGCATCACCATTAACACCACTGTGACCGTCACCATCGCCGTCAGCGTCACCATCCGGAACCTCAGCCTTCTCAGCCTCTGGGCCACTGTGTCCTGCAGCCCATTCCCGCCAAAGTTAGCCGTTCTCGGTGGGCCTCCTGGTGCTGGGTGGGAGGTCCCCAGGGGAGTTAGGATGGGGCGCTCAGTGGGGGGGGGGGGTGGAGTGATTCTGCGGGGGCGTCCTAGGGAATCACTGTTCTGGAAGGTTCTGGAACCGTCTCGCCTCTTTCAGGCCCAGGTGTAAGCCGGCGGCACCTGTTCCGTGGGGCCCTGCTTTGCCCCCCCCCCCCCCCCCCGAGTGCAGATTAAGGCTTCCTGGTTGGGAATCCTGCACGCCCACCTCTTCCAGGGCCATGGGCTTGTCCTCGGTGACCCCTCCTTGGCCCCACGCCTGGAGCACGTGGATGCCCAGGTGTGAGATGGAGCCCCCTGCCCCCCCCCCCCCCCCGGCTTGCTCACCTGCAGGGTGGGGGTGGGTGGAACTGTTTCACATCGGGACCCTTCTTGCCGGGTGGGGGGGGGGGGTCGGGGCCCCAGGGCTGTTTCCTGTGCTCGTCCCTTATTGGCTGGTTTGTTCTGGGCGTTTTTTCGACTCAAGGCGGGGCTGGGCTGGCCCATCCGGCATCCTGGGTTGGTGTCTGGCTTTGACTCTGACCGTGATCGTGGCCTCTGTCACCGTGGAGGAGACTCCACCTCTGCCGCCGGTGCTGCAGATCAGGGCAGCTGGCTGTGCAGACCAACATGGAGCCCAGCTCACTGGGCGGCGGAAAACCAGGCAGGCGTCTCGGCAGGAGCCCCGATAGGAAGCAGCCTTTAACCCAGAAGACTCGGGTCCCACAGGGGGCAGGTCTGTGGAGCACAGACAGGAGGAGGCCGGGCGGAAGTCCGAGGGGACTCTGGGTGGCCTCGCCTGGCCCTCTCGCCCTTCAGCCCGTGTCGAGGTTGCCCTGTTATCTGCAGTGAGGAAGGTGGTTGGGGCCGGGGTGTGGTGCAGCGGGCTAAGTTGCTGCTTGCGATGCATGCACCCCTATCGGGATGCCGACTCGATTCCCAGCTCCCCCGCATCCCATCTGGCTTCCTGCCAGTGCAGCCAGGAAAGCAGTGGATGAGGACCCAAGTCCCTGCCACCCACAAGGGAGACCCACGCAGGGCTCCTGGCTCCTGGCTGCAGTCTGGCTCAGCCCTGGCTGTTGTGGACATTTAAGGAGTGAGTCAGAGGATGGGAGATGTGTGTGTGTGTGTGTGTGAGTGAGTGTGTGTGTGTGTCCCCTCTCTCTGTTGCTCTGCCTTTTGAATAAGTAAGTGAATCTTCAACAAAAGAAATCAGAGAGGGGCTCGTGGCTCCAGGAGCGGATCTCTGCTGGCCGCGGTTGAGCTCGGTTTGCAGGCACCAGACCGGCCGCCTGACTTGGAAGGTGCCTGCTGTTTCCCGAGAAGGACGCCGTAGCGAGGCGAACCAGGGCCAGGGATGTAGCCCTCCTCGTTCTAATGACGCGTGGATGCTCTTCCGGAGCTCGGAGCGCTGATGATCCACTGAACTCCGTGTCCTGACTAATTGTGAATTAGAGAAAAGTCGGAATTGCGAGTGTGGTCGAGGGCTAGTGATTAGCTTGTTGTTTCAGACGGAAGTGTGTGTCGTGTGCAAACCGCCGGCCAGATTGCGCCTCAAATTGCTCCTTTTAATGAACCTCTAGGAATGTTTTGAGACTCGCACGACTGTGGTGGCAGGGTAGGAGGTCTTTGCTAAAAGGGGCCGACAGCGAGTAATTTAGCTGTTTCTCCTAATTAGGGGCTGGGGTTGTGCAGACATCATTTCGGCTCTGTTTGGGAGGCTGGGCGGGAAGGAACTTAACCCAAACCATCAGCAGTGGTGCTTGTTCTACTTCCCTGCATCCCAAAACCTCGCCAAGGGGCATGTATATTTCTGCAATTAGAGAGAAAAAAAGCTTTTAAAAATGTCTATTTTTAAAGCATTTTTATTTGAAAGGCAGAGAGGGAAAGAGAGGGAGGTCTTCCATTCAATGGTTCATTCCCCAAATGTCCGCAGCAGCCAGGGGTGGGCCAGGCTGAAGCCAGGAGCCCAGGACTCCGTCCAGATCGCCCATGGCGGTGGCAGGAGTCCAGCTACTTGAGCCATCACCTGCTGCCCCCCAGGACGCGCATTAGGAGGAAGCTGGACTGGAAGCAGAGGCAGGACTCGAACCCGGGTGCTCCAGACATGGGTGTCTCAGGTGGAACCTTCACCACTGTACAGGACGCCCACCCGGAGCAAAGGTTCTGAGAGGGGCTCCCGCACCCGTGCCTGGTCTCCCCTCCTAATTAGCTTAGAAGACTTTGTGTCTGCAGTCAGACTGCCTGGAACCGTCACTTGCACACTCGCGATGATTCGAGTTAATGGCAATTTATCAGAGTACATCATTCGATTGTGTTAATTGCATCTGAATCCGATACTAAGCAGATCTATTAACTGGATATCAAGACAAAATGTTCTAGTCTGCCAAGTAATTCACGGCTGCAGCGTGGCCCAGCGTCGCGTTTGTTTACGGTCTTGGATGGGGGCTGCCTTTTTGTTTGCCTGAATTTGGTCTCGGTGGTCCCTCCTGAAAGAATCCCTTTCTGAAAGTGACTTTCGCTGTTCCTCCTCCCGCCCCCGCCCTGGACAGTGCACCTGCCGGCCTCCAGCGCCTGCACGCAGGGGGTCTCCTGGCCGTTTCCCTGCCCGAGCCGGGGTGGACGGCGGGAGCTGGGCCTGCCTTTCGTGGCGTCTGTCCAAGGGCTTGGTAGGCGGTTATTCCCCTCCGCTTCCCAGAGGTTTAATCTGTCTGAGTCCAGGATATTGAGTCAGCAGCGGAAAGTCATGAAGACGAGGCCAGCACCAGAGGAGCTGGCTAATATGGAAGATGGATTTCAGGGTGGACGCGGGAGAGATGCGGGGGGGGGGGGGGGGCGCGCCGCCGCGGGCCGCCTGCATTCCTCCAAAGCACCAGGAATCTGCCCTGGACGGTGCTGCGGGCTCAGCACCTGCGCCGCCTCTTCCAGGGCTCGCTATTGGGCGAATCGCGTCTTCAGAGCCCGCCGTGCGTCTTTCCCGGCCAGAGGAGGACGGTGGAGTTGTGCACGCCGCTCCTTCACGTCTCTCTCACGTCATTTCGGGGTCTTTGCTGTAAAGGAACCAAATTGAAAGACATCAGAGTTTGTGCTTCCCGAACTCCGGCTCCTCCGGTTATTCCAGGATCCGGCGCCCTGGCAGGGAGCCTGCTCGCCTGTCGCTGGAGACAGGTAGGTTGCCATGGAGACCAGGTGTGTTGCTGCGGTTTCCTGGGTACCTTTGTGGCCTGGGGAGGGGCCCGCGCGATCCTTGTAAACAAGGCTCAGGCATCCTGGTCGACTTCCGTCCTGATCGCTGGCCTAATCCCCCCCTGCTCTTCCTGCCGAGACCCCACCCCCACCCAAAGCATCGTACACTTGTTGCCTGCTCCAGGGTGAATGGCGGCCACTCCTTAACATCCCACGCGTGGGTGCAGCAGTTTCCTGCTGGGGCCCGGGGACCCCGTGGGCAGCCGCACTGGCAGAGGCCCTGGCCCTGTGGCCGTGACCCCACACCACGTGAGGCCGAGCGGGTCTCTGGGCTGATCCTCCCTCGGCCCCTGCCCAGGCGCGGGGTCAGGAACTCTGCCGCCGCTGTGTGGACCAGTGGGCTTGAGCCTGGGTGGGTGCAGGGGCTCACGTCACACACCGGAGGTGCCTCACCCAGCCGGACCTCGTGCCCTCCCGTCCAGTGAGTGGTCTTGATGGTTGGCTGGGGAATCGTGGTCTCCTTTCCCGGGTCCTGTCCTGTCTTGTCCGTTTGCTTTCTGCCTCCCTCACGTGCACCGGCACAGAGCAGCCCGCGGCGTCGCAGGCGGAGGGCCCTCCTGGGGGTCATCAGCCACTGCTCTGCCTGGCCCGTGCTTGTTCACCGGTGGGGACTGCGGCCACAGGAGGCTGCCCGCGGGTGTGGCGACAGCACCAGAGCCAGCCTCAGTGTGCAGCTGCCGACTGGACGGCCAGCTCGGGCACCCGGTGGGAGGGTGCGGCGGTCTGAGAAGTGAACCTCCTGGGCGTTTGCCGGAGCTCAGCTCCAGCCGGGTCCCCCTGGCCGTCCCGTGAGTGCCGAGCAGACTTTGCAAGGATAGTGTGCAGCCCTGTGGACGCCGCTCCTGTCTCGTTCCCACCTGAGCCCCCTCCACGCCGGCCGTGGGTGTGCGGGACCACCCCGGGTAGCGATTGCCTACGCCCCACGAAGGGCTCCGCCCGCACACTCCCCACCCGGCTCCCTGCGCCACTGGGTGACACCCGGTCTCCCTGTGGGTCTTCTCGGCTCCCTGTGGACATCAGCTTCCCAGGCTCCTGCTCTTCTCCTGCCCTGGGTCAGCCACATTCGTCGCTTTCTTCCTGCGAGACGCCAGAGGAGACGGGAGGGCCTTCCAGCCTCGGCCCGTCCGCCTTTCCCTCTGCCAGGCGGGGCAGCGGCCGCCACAGTGATGCTGCACGCGGCCTGCGCTGACCCAGGGCCCATCAGTCGATCGCAGATTCAGCGTGGGGCCGCCTGCTAGCCTGCTCCCTGTGTTGGGCACGGGCCGAGGGCGGGCGGGGCCACGTGCTTGCCTTGTTTCCCTGTGCGCTCGTCTTGACTCCCAGCTCTGGCACGGGAGGAGGCAAGCGCTGGCCTCTGACGGCCCCTCAGCCTGCGCCTCGGCTCAGAGCCTCGCTCCTGACCGCCTCGTCCAGGGAGCCTCCTGGGCGTTTCTGGGGCGGTGCTGCCCGGGCTCCTGGGGTCTGGCCATCTGCGAGGCGCTGATGCTGGCCTGTTGCCTCCAGGCGTCACCCTCCCTCCGGGTGGGGACTCCCCCGGGGTGGGATCCCTGTGTTCTGGGTCCAAGGACATTTCCACACAGGGGCCGGCACTGCCCCCTCGGCAGAGCTCACATGCGTTACTGCAGTCCTCGGTTCGCTCCCAGAATGCCTGCGCCTGCCAGGCTGTGCTGAGAGGCCACCCAGGCAGAGATCCTCGCGCAGGCGCAGGCAGGGCTTGGGTTCCAGGCTGGGACCAAGCGGCAGGGAACCGGGCGAGCAGGTTGTGCCGCGTGATGGAGGAATCCTTGGAAGGCAGCAAGGTTGCGGGAAAACACATGGGCGAGCAGGTTGGGGATGTCGGATAGGGGCTGAGGGAGAGGTGGGAGGTGGATTTTTTTTTAAAGACAAACGAGTTTTTGAAAAAAACCGTTTTCTTAAGTTTCGTTAATCAGCCTTTTGTGTAACAGATCTGCAGCTTGCTGACAACAGTTTCGCAGTCAGTGTACTCCACAGATTACAAACAATTAAAAAATTAAGTTGTACTTGGGATACCGTGGAAACCACCGTTGAGATGTGCAGCTCGGTGGTTCCGTGTGTCGCAGAGCTGAGCGCCTGTTGCTGCCCCCTAATCCCGGGAAGCCCCAGAGCTGCCGAAGCACGCGGGTCTCCGTTGGGCCCAGGCCTGGGAGGCTGATAATTCGCTTTCTGCTTCTGTGGATTTGCCTCTCCGGGCCCCCGTCTGACCACTTGTGGCCTTCCGTGTCTGGCTGGCTTTCCTGAGCACGGTGTCCCGTGGCCGCCCCCTGTGGTGGCAGATGGTCACGCGCCTGTCGCATCGGGATGCCTGGAACAGAGTTGTAAAATAATTCACCTGCTGACAAACATTTGAGTTTCACTTTATTTTATTTCTTTTAAAGATTTATGTGAATGGCAGAGTTAGGGAGAGAGAGAGAGAGATCTTCCATCCACTGATTCACTCCCCAAATGGCTGCAATGGCCGGGACTGGGCCAGGCTGAAGCTGGGAGCCAGAAACTTCATCTGTGTCTCCCACACGGGTGCAGGGGCCCAAGGACTTGAACCATCTTCTGCTGCTTTTCTAGGCACGTTAGCAAGGAGCTGGGTCCAAAGTAGAACAGCCGGGACTCGAACCTGCGCCCGTATGGGATGCCAGCATCTCAGGCGGAAGCTTACCCCACTGCACCGCAGCGCTGGCCCCCTGGACACCGGCTCTAAGGCTGGGGAAGGAGCAGCCTCAGAGCGGCCGGTCAGGCTCGCCAAGGCTGACGTCCACCAGCAGGGAGAGGAGAGCCTTGCGCCGACCATGGCGCCGTGAACTTGGCCCGTGGCGTGCGAGGTGCTTTTAAGCAGGATGTCCATAGCAGGCCTGAAGCAGGGCACCTTGGAGCCAAGACTGGAAGGAAGTGAGGGAGGGGCCGGCGCCGGGGAAGCCCGAGGGGGGGGGGGGCACGGGGAGCAGTGCAGTGGCCTCTCTGCCTGAGCTGGAAGATGCAAGTCCCCGTGTGTCCCCTCCTGGCCGGGCGAGCCCAATGAGGTTGGCCCAAAACGAGACGTTCAAGGCCGCTGGAGAGGACTTCCCTTTCCAAATTGAGAGCCAGAGTCCCGAGTGGAGGACTTCTGGCCCCTCCGTCTTCCTGCCTGGAAGCTGATGCAGTATCTGGAAGTAGGGCAGCCGTCCCCCGGGCACGAGGCTGGAGTTCATCTGCTAAGAGCAGCAGAGCCCAGGAGCGCGGCTCCTTCATGGCCTTGTTCTGCAGCACAAAGGCAAAACCCCTCGCCCAGCCCCGGCCCTCCAAGCCGCTGCCTGTTAGGTTTGATGTCCGCAGGTCAGGTGAATTCCTGGGTCCAGCAGAGGAGAAAGTACCGTTCGCCAGCCCCTTGGGGAAGACCCCTGCCCACCTCCACCCCCAGCGAGCCTGGGGGCCTGCCAGTCCGTCTGAGCTGGTCCCCAGAATCTCCCAGGTGGCTTGGGCTTTCTAGCAGGTGCGCCCAGGCCCGATGCCCACGCGGTCTCCACGCGAGCCCTCTCCCGTGCACGTGGACGCTGGCTTCCTCGCTCCCGCGCTTGCCGAGCGCCGTGACTGCTGGGCTTGGAACCAGCAGCTCCATAGTCGGTGGCGCTGCCTGACTTCTCACCCGCTGCCGGCTCCGAGGCTGCCGGCGTCTTGTCTCCTGCCAGCCTCCGCGGCCCTCTCACTCCGGGAGGCCCGGTCCACCTGCCCCTGCTGCTGGGAACCCCGCCTCTCCCCACTGCACCTGGCAAGGAGCCACCCACCCAGACAGAGCTGCTCAGGTGGCCGCGAGGGCTGCCCGGGGCACCTGGAGCCCTGCGTCAGTGGTCAGCGCTGGAGCTCACCCTGGGGGCGTGCAGAGATCAGACGGGGGCCCCTGTGTCTCTCTGTTCAGGTCTTGCCCCTGGCCTGTCCCTGGCCCTTGCTGTAGAGGGACGATACGGATTGGCGGGGGTGGTGGGTGGTGAGACAGTGGCAGGTGTAGGGCCCAGGCGAGGCCTTCCGCCTGGACCGCTCACGCTGGCGCCGGCGCCATCAACAGCCTCTGTAGTGCCTACGTTAGCCAGGCACCGGCCAAGGGGAATAATAAACGCCGGACCAGCCCTGCCCTAAGTGCTTTATGCGTATTAACTGGGTAATGAGACCAGCACAAGTCCATCCACTCAACAGATATTTCTGAGTCCCTGGCGCGTGCCAGGATTCTCCCGGCCGCTGGGGATACATCAATAGGAAAAAAATAAAGGATGAGAACTGGAAGAGAGGGCCTGCGCTTCCCGTGACGCGTCTGCCGTGGCTGCTGCATGGGAGCCCCTGCACGCTCTCCCCTTGGTCACCTCTCACCTCTCACTGGCACAGGAGCCAGCCCGGAGGACAAACTTGAGCTTCCACGGACATCTCGGCTCAGGAGGAAATTCAGCAGCAGGGGCCCTAGGAAGGTCGGCTTAAGGGGCTGGCGCTGTGACGCAGTGGCTGAAGCCGCCGCTGGCGACACTGGCATCCCCGGTCCAGCTCCCGGCTAACGCGCCTGGGAAGGCGGCGGAAGGCGCCCCAAGTGCTTGGGTCTCTGCCACCCACATGGGAGACCCGGATGGAGCTCCAGGCTCCTGGCTTTGGCCTGGCCCAGCCTTGTTGGTGCAGCCATTTGGGGAGTGAAACAGCAGATGGAAGGTGTCTCTGTCTCTGTCTCTCTCTCTGTCTGTCTCTCTCTCTCTCTGTCTTTGTCTCGCTCTTTGTCGCTCCGCCTTCAAATAAATAAATACATCTTTAAAAAAGGAAGTGAATCAGAAGTGTCCGCAATGGTGGAAGATGGAAGTGAACTCCATCATCTGCTCCCACGGCTTAGGACTCACCCTGCTGTTAAAAGGGTGAAATCCTGACATTTTGTGAAAGTGAACTCAGTGCAAACACGGTTGGTTTCGTTGTCATGTTAATTTTGAGCACTGGATCAATCAGAGGTGGTGGAAATGCCAAAGTCGTTACCATGACAACGGGGCCTCCTCTGGACCCGCTCTGCTGGTGACAACCCTGGCTTGGGCCTGGCTGTGTCTCAGGGTGGGGGTGGAGCTTTCTGGGGTCAGGCCTGGGGTCGGGCGGCCCCTGCACTGGAGCTGCGCCCCCAGGTCAGCCTGAGCTGCCTGTCAGTGACCTTGGCCAGGAAGGTCACTGCCCTGTCTGCCTCAGTTTCCACGCCGCAGGGACAGCCTGGGCCGTGGGCTGATGTGGCCCTCAGCCCCGCTTCCTCGCTGCTGTTGCAGGCCCTGGTGTGCCGCTGCATCTCAGCCTGCATGTGGGGGGAGTCATAATGATGCGAAAAAGGGGCAGCCACACGCCTCCTGCCCTCCCCTGCTGGGCCCCGGCCAGGGGACACCTGCCCAGGCGCTGGTCGTGTTGGGAGCGGGATTTGTGCCCAGAGTGCTCCCAATGCGCCCGCCCCCTCACCCACAGCTGGCGTCTCCCAGCCCAGCCTCTGAGCCCCTCGGTAGTTTACAGGCGAGAATATCGGGGTCCAGGGGGTGACCTGGCGGGCCTGTGGGCTGCTTTCCTGTCCAGGACGAGGCCCAGGTGCCTGCCCCCGGTGTCCACGTGCCCTTCCCTGTGGTCCTGTCTCCCCCGGCCCCGTAGGGACTCTGGAGTGCTGCTGCCCAGCCGTGGGCCGGTTTCCTTGCTGCGGGAGACCGACCGGCTGGCCTTTTTCTATCTGCGGACTGGAGGATGTCGGGAAAAGACGACGCCGTGGGGGTTTCAGCACGGTGTTGGAAGTAGATGCTGCCCCGTTGGTCAGTGTGGCCGGGCCTGGTGAAGGCCGAGCGCCGTGAGCTGGAAGCAGGTGTTTGCCACGGGCCTGTCCTCCTCCCGCAGTGGCCTGGCCCTGTCTCACGGCCTGGTGGCCCGTCAGGTGCTCCCTGGGAAGGGTAAACCCAGGAGGGCTGCACGGCAGGGCAGCTTTGCCCCTGCTCTCACGGGGGTGTGAGATGCACCCAGCCTTGCCACAGCGTCTCGGGGTTTCTGCAGAAGAGTGCAGAGGGGGTCTCCCTGCCTCAGGGGGCCGCTGGCCCAGGGGCTGTGAGTGGGTGCTGCCCAGCTGGCCCCCGGAGGGTTCTGGTGTGCGGTCCTAGGGTTTGCAGGGCCGGTGCTGGAGCCCAGTGGTGGGTCCTGCTCTCCACACCTGGCCGGCCACTGTCTGGAGTGGGGGTGGGTGCGCAGTATTGGGGAGGGCTCGGCCGGCCCGCCTTCCTGTACCCTGAGCTTCCGGCTACGGCTCCTAGCCCCAGTCGGACAAGGCTGCCCCCTCTGGCCAGCGTGCTGGGGTCAGGCGCGGGCCAGGAATGGGTGTGTGGAGCTGGCGGGAGCCCCAGGTTTGTCCGGCTTCTCTGCTGCACGCTGTCTTCCTCGGGCATTAGGGAGTCTAGGATGCACTGGAGAGAAATCACGTACAGGGGTCTTCCCGGTCAGGGCGCCGGATCCTGTCCCGGTTGCTCCTCTTCCAGGCCAGCTCTCTGCTGTGGCCCGGGAGTGCAGTGGAGGATGGCCCAGGGGCTTGGGCCCTGCACCCGTGAGGGAGACCAGGAGGAAGCACCTGGCTCCTGGCTTCGGATCGGTGCAGCACACTGGCCGTAGCGGCCATTTTGGGGAGTGAACCAACAGAAGGAAGACCTTTCTCTCTGTCTCTCTCTCTCTCACTGTCTAACTCTGCCTTTCAAAAAAAAAAAAAAAAATTAAAACCCAAACTCCGGTTCCTCAAAATGCGCATTTTCTGTGAGCTCCCTGAAGACCCCTGTGCTGCATTCGAGTTAGTGCCTTTGTTTCCTGAACGGCGAGGATCCATTAATTTTTTTTTTTTTTTTGACAGGCAGAGTGGACAGTGAGAGAGAGACAGAGAGACAGAGAGAAAGGTCTTCCTTTGCCGTTGGTTCACCCTCCAATGGCCGCCGCGGCCGGCGCGCTGCTGCCAGCGCACCGCGCTGATCCGATGGCAGGAGCCAGGAGCCAGGTGCTTTTCCTGGTCTCCCATGGGGTGCAGGGCCCCAGCACTTGGGCCGTCCTCCACTGCACTCCCTGGCCACAGCAGAGAGCTGGCCTGGAAGAGGGCCAACCGGGACAGAATCCGGCTCCCCGACCGGGACTAGAACCCGG
This sequence comes from Oryctolagus cuniculus, assembly GCF_964237555.1. Taxonomy (NCBI): domain Eukaryota; kingdom Metazoa; phylum Chordata; class Mammalia; order Lagomorpha; family Leporidae; genus Oryctolagus; species Oryctolagus cuniculus. Next base: position 192,057,545 of record NC_091433.1, on the reverse strand, counting down.
TGTGCCGGCGCCGCAAGGCGGAGGATTAGCCTAGTGAGCTGCGGCGCCGGCCTTGGATCCATTAATTTTTTTTTCCCTCCCCAATCTGATTTGATTTTAAGACGAGGACAGGACCAGCTGGCTGCGGTCTTTGTGGGAGTGTGGAGTCATCCCTTCAGCCGGGGCCTCGGGGCTTCTCTTTGGGCGGGAGCGTGGTTTATTCCGGAGAGAATGGAGTTCTTCAGAACCACACCGGAGCGGACCCAACTCTGCGGGAAGCTTTTCTGCAGACGGCGTTAACGCTCCTGCTCACTCTGTGTGTGGTGGGAGTGGGAGACCATGGCTCACACCGGGCCACACCGGCCACAACGTCTCCCCTCCTGGCTTGTGTGTCAGGGACAGCCCAGGGGCCCCGCTGGCTGTGACCGTGGCCCTGAGGGACAGCTCAGGGGCCCCTGCTGGCCGTGACCGTGGCCCTGCAGGGACAGCCCAGGGGCCTTGCTGGCCGTGACCATGGCCCTGCCTCCCCTGACAGCCCAGGGTCTCGCCACAGAAAGCGGGTGATGGCGAGGATCCCATTTGGCAGAAGGGGCTGCTGAGGCTTGGAGAGGCCACGTGACTCAGCTGCGGGCCAGCGGCCTCCACTCCACACACCCTGTGCTGGACCTTGGGGGAGTCGCACGCCCCCACTGAGCAGGGCCTCCCTGACATCTGTTGGCCTTGGCCATACTCAACTTTGTGCGTCTGGGAGGGTGTTTCCAGAAGAGCCCAGCGCCGGGATTGGTTGGCTGTGTCAAGGTGGCCCTCCCCCATGGTGGGTGGGGCTTGTCCAGTCCGCTGAGGGCCTGCATGGGACAAGAAGGTGAAGAAGGTGCGGTTTGGGACTGGCGTCATCACCACCCCTTCTCGGAGGGTGAGAGTCTGTTAGATCTCAGTGAAGGACCTCATTTTTACGCTAATCACCTCTCCTGTGTCCATGTCCAGGGGCATTCTAGGGGTATTCTGACGCCCTGGGGATTTGGACTTTGCTGGGGTTTGGGGCGGGGTTGTGTTGTGGTGCAGCAGGTGTGCTGCCACGTGGGAGCCGACGTCTGGACTGCTCTGTGCTGGTCCAGTTCCCTGCTCGCGCTCCTGGGGGTGAGTTCTTGGGTTCCTGCCGCCCACATGGGAGACGGGCAGCTCCCCCTTGACTTTGGCCGTGGCCGTTGTGGGTATTTGGGGAGCAAACCAGTAAGTGGAAGAACTCTATTACTGCTCCTCCCATCACTCTGCCTTTCAGATAAAACAGATCCTTTTTAGACATTATGTGTTTTGGGGGACACAGTTGGGCCCATAGCATGGGGGTGACAGTGTCCCCTGGCGAGGTAGTGAGAGGATCGGTGTAAACGGTGAGGGTTGGGGTCTCGGCATTCCCAGAGGGGGCAGCCAGCGATGCCGAGAGGAAAGGTAGCTCTTCTTGGTGCCTTTTACCAGCCGCGCCTGGCTCTGTCCACACGGTGACCCACTCAGTGCCCACACTGGTCATCCCCAAAGCCAGAGTTTGGCCGGTGTGGACCCCGGCCACCTGGGTGAGAATGCAGGTTCCTGGGCCCGCCGAGGCTGGGAGCTGGGTGCACTGGCTGTGCTTGGAGAGCCCTGCCCGGCCGGCTGGTTCTGCTTCCTCTGCGCCTGTCTTCCTGCCCTCTTGCCCCATCCGTCTCCCACGGTCATGGCCAGGGCCACAGCCCTCCCGCTTCCCTGGCTGACCCGATCTCCCCCTCCGTGCCTGGGATCTGTCCTGACTGCAGGAGTGGTCTCTCCCTCTGCGTGTCTTCCTTCCTCGCATCCTCTCTCACCTGCCGCCTGCATGGCCCTGCCTCCCGTGTCCCCTCTGCCTCCCGAGGGGACTCTGAGTTCCCCAGGCCCAGGCTGGCCCCCCTGTTGCTGCCCTTTGTCTCGCGGGCACCTGGGACGCTCGGGAAGTGAGTGTGGGGCTGTCGGGTTGGACACTCACTGTCTGGAGCTTTTCGTGGGGCGTCCTGGCCGGCGGCAGAGTTGAGGGAACGCCTGGCTGTGTCCACGCTGCCCCGCCCAGCACAGGGAGCAGTGGGGGCTGTCGGTCGGCGGGGAACCTCCAGCCTCCATGGTGGAGGAGCTGCCCCTTCTGACGACAGGGACGTAAGCTGCCCTTAACCTCTGAGCCCGTGCCTCTGCTAGTGAAGTGTCAGCTGTTGTCACAAGACTCCTTGTCACCTGTCATTTCGAGGTGGCACCCGTGTCACCTGTTGTCATCTCACACGGGAGCTGGGGCACACTCTGACACCTGCCCTCCGATTCTGATTTCTGGCACCGTCCTAGCTCATGTGTCCGGGCTGTGGCTCCTGGGCCTCAGCTGCCCCAGGCCAGCAGGGGCTGGGCTTCCGCTGAGGGCGGCCTGGGGGAGGCCTGGGGTCACTAAGCGGGGTGCCTGGCTCTGCGCCCCACCGCCTTCCATCCTATTCACATTCTGGGGAAAGTGTCGTTTTAAAATCTCGTTTTAAACCCTCTCAAGTGCAGGGTATCCCTGAGAGCCGCCTCTGGGCTGGCACTGTATCACCAGGGTCAGATCTCGCTGGCCCCGGCACCCTCACAGCCCGCGTGCCGAGAGCGAGGGAGGCAGCTGGGGGCGGGGACGGACCCCCGGCTCTGAGACTGGGAGGACTGATGTCTGACCCTGGTGGTGGCCGGAGCAAGCACCTGCTACAGGTGGCCCTGGCAGAGGAGGGGCAGGCAGGAGCCGTGCGCCTGTTGCAAGCCCAGCAGACACAGCCCAGCCTGGGGCTGCAGTGGCTCCACGGTCAGGGGATGTTGGAGCCGAGGGACACGGGGCGGGTGCCGTGTCCTGGGGTCACCAGCGAGGGAGGGGCGATGCCACCCGCGCTGTGGAGGAACCCGGGGAGACAGCGGCCTGGCACCCGCGGCCGCATGCTTCCCGCTCAGTGGCAGGCAGCCCAGGCCCACACCCGGGTTTGAGTGATTTGTCCCCAGGACGCGAGGACATGCGGGGGTTTGTGGATTAACCTTGTCACGAGGTAGCATGAAGCCAGGACTCTGTCCCATCTCAGGGACCGAGGACGGCCCCAGACCCTCAGGGACGCAGCCCCTTCATTCACAGTCACCTCGTCCGCGTTGTCTCTCCTCCCCCGTCCTGGCCCTCCTCCCTGGGAGACGACAGGATGGCGTGGGCTCCCCAAGGGGAGGTAGCCTGGCCGGGTCCCAGAGCTTGCGGCCAAGTGGGGACTGCAGCCTGGGTGGCCGTGCACTCCCCACGTGGGCCCAGCTGGCCTCCTCCCCCTCCCGCCAGGAGCGCGGGGCACACCCGGGCTCACCCCAGCTCACCCCGGCTCACCCCGCCCCGCTGCTTTCCCAGGCCATAGCAGAGAGCTGGATTGGAAGTGGAGCAGCCGGGACTTGAACTGGCACCCACATGGGATGCCGGTGAAGCAGGCAGCGGCTTTACCCGCTACGCCACAGCGCCGGCCCCAGTACTGTAGCTCTTACATTTTAATTCATTAATTAATTAATTTATTTATTTATTTTCATTTGAGAGGCAGAGACAGAGGAGGAGCGTTCCCATCTGCTGGTTCATTCCCAGATTCCTGCGATGGCCGGGGCCGGGCCGTGCATGGGGTCGAGTCAGTGGCTGGGGCCCCACTGCGGGGTGTTGAATCCGGGAGCCTGCAGGTGGGATGCAGCTGTCTCAGCCAGCATCCGAACCGCCAGGCCTGAGCCCCGCCCCCCCTGCCCCCGGACTGCAGGCTTCGAATCAGAGCAGCTGAGAACCTGCCCCCCCACCCCCCCCCAGGCTGCAGGCTTCGAGACAGAGACAGAGCAGCTGAGAACCTGGGTGAGCGACTGCCCTGGGGAAGGAGGGGGCTTGTCTCCCAGGACGGCAGGCACACCTGGGGGGGCCTGGCGGCACAGGGGCTGGGGAGGGGGCTGAGGAACGTGATTGGAGACGAGGGTGGGAGGACCCTGGGGAAGCCAGCTTAGCAGGATTCTTGCTGGGATCGGGAGACCCAGGGCAGGAGGGGGCTGTGGCCGAGGCCCAGTGCAGCGGGGGCTCCCAGAGCCTGGCTGGGGACGGTCAGCAGGGCTTCTGGCCCAGCCCCCTGCTAATGCACCTGCAGAGGCTGCAGATGGTGACCCACGTGGAGGCCCCAGCCAGGCGCCCTTCCTTCGTGGTGGGAGCTGTGCCGGTGCTCGGCACCCGGCTTGACTCCTTGCGACCCTCTGGGGGGAGCTGGCCCATGTTGAAGGCCAAGAGAGCCAGCCTCCCTCAGCAGAGGAAGCGGGCTCGGGGGTGGCTGCAGCCTCCAGGTCCCCCTGCCCGGTGCACCCCCCACGTGGCCATGGGACGTGGGCCAGGTTCACCCCAGGTGAGCCCCCCGTGGCTTCACCGCCCCAGCAGACAAGGGCCCAGGGGGTCCTCGGGGCTCTCATAGCCGGCAGGTTTGGTGCCCAAACATGGCCATTTTGGAGGTGAGCCTGACTTGATTTTTTTTTTTTGAGAAATTAAATGTTTTGACTCAGCGATTCTGTATCATTTCAGTAAGACTGGAAAATGCAGAAACGCAGAGAGAATAAAGAATCCCCATCGCTGGCCTCCCTGAACCCTCACAGCTTTCCCAGCAGCCCATGCCCCACGCGCAGGTGTCCCTGGAGTCGGGAACAGGTGGCCGGCATCCTCCCCTGCCAGGAACACGGCGGGGCCGCGCCTGCAGGTGCCCGTGGCAGAAACGTGGGTGCATTTGAGCAAAAAATAACACCAGCGTTGTGTTTGACTTGATTGATGGTTCTTGAAAAAGCAGGAAGGCGTCGGCGGTCCGCCTGAGCCCACCCCACCCGTCCGCTCCGCCCTGCGCCCAGGGAAACCGCGTCCACGTCGGCACACGTGCATGCACGCTCACCACACGTGTGCCCGGCTTCCAGAAGCAGGGGTTGTCCTTAGACGTTCTCACCCATGCTGCGCTTACTCTCCTGTCACCTGTCCACATCTGTCCACAGGTTGGGGGCGTGGCCTTTCCCCTCCCTTTCCTGAGCTGTCATTCCCGTGAGCCACGTGGCCTCCAGCTCCGTGGCAGCCGTGGCTCACCGTTATGATGAACTCCGTGCCAGCTGTTGGCTCCTTGTGCACACAGCGGGGCGGCCCCCAGCGACCTGGCTCCTGGCTCCTGGCTCCTGCACCCTGGGCTCTGCAGGACTGTGGCTTCTGTCCTGGCGGCCTCTCTCTGTTCCCTCTCTTGGATCCCTTGCCTGGTGTCCTGTTGGGACGTGGCCCTGTGGAGAGGGACTGAGCCTGCCAGAGGCCGGGTGAGCGAGCTTCCCGGTGCCTGCATTCCTGACACGAAGAAACCCTGGGATAACAAGAAGTGTGCATGGGGAGGGTGGCTGGTGGGCGGCAGTGGGGCATTGGTGCAGGTGCACCCTGAGCATTCTGTGGGTGTCAGAATTCTGTGGGTAGCCAGCGGTGGGGTTGAGGGGCCCTTCCATCTCCCAGCTGTTGCCAGTTTTCATTCTCCTCTCGGGGACCAGCGAGTTCACTCCGTCCCCACACCCCACTGAGCTGCGGGCCCAACAGCAGCTGCACGCCCGCTGCGCTGAGTCCTAGCGAAGCTGTCTTTTCAGCACCCGAGTGCACTTCTGAAAGTTGGTGGAAGGGGCCGGCGCTGTGGCGCAGTGGGCTAAAGCCCTGGTCCACAGCACCTGCATCCCATATGGACGCTGGTTCGAGTCCCGGCTGCTCCTCTTCTGATCCAGCTCTCTGCTGTGGCCTGGGATAGCAGTGGAAAATCAGGGGAGTGAACCAGCAGGTGGAAGACCTCTCTCTCTCTCTCTCTCTCTCTCTGTAACTGTGCCTTTCAAGTAAATAACTCTTTAAAAAGTAAATAAAATTGGTAGAAAACAGAATTAAAAGATAAGTTTCTTTTGATGTAAGAAAATAAAAATTGAAATCCAGGCATATGGGGAGGGTCTTTAGAAAGCTCCTGAAAAATACAAATTATGAAAAAAAAGCATGGATTTCAAAAAAAATTTTTAAGATTTATTTATTTATCTGGAAGAGTTACACACAGAGAGAAGGAGAGGCAGAGAGGGAGAGAGAGAGAGGTCTTCCATCCGATGGTTCACTCCCCAGTTGGCTGCAATGGCCAGAGCTGCTCCAATCTGAAGCCAGGAGCCAGGAGCTTCTTCCCATGTGTGTGCAGGGGCCCAAGGACTTGGGCCATCTTCCACTGCTTTCCCAGACCAGAGCAGAGAGCTGGACCAGAAGTGGAGCAGCCAGGACTAGAACCGGCGCCTGTATGGGATGCCAGCACTGCAGGCGGCGGCTTTACCCGCTACGCCACGGCGCTGGCCCCAAATAAAATTATGTTTTAATTCCATTTTCCCTCCTGATGTCGGCTGCTGTGAGTCAACTGCGTGGTTCTGTTCCTGTTTCCTTTTGGGTGGGTTATCTTTTCCTCGCTGACTTCTGGGTTTTTCGTAAGCTCTGGGGACGCATCCTTCGTGGCGCAGTGTCACACCTGCTCTCTGCAGCCGCCAGCGTGTTGAGAATGTGTTGCTGTCCCGGCGTCCACTCGCTGGTGTCTGCGTTCTGCTGGGGCGTGTGGTTTGCTCGTTTGCTGGACATGGAGGTTGCTCTGCTGCTTCCTCACCCGCGTGGCACGACCCTCACCTGTTGGCCATGGCGTTGCTCTGTGCTGTTGTCCCCTGGGCACCACGGCAGAGCAGCCCACCCGAGACAGTGCTGGTCTCGTGGCAGGGAGAGCAGGACGGTGGCTCTCAGAAGTGGGTGTTGACCTGCGGCCCGTCAATTCCCCACACGGTTCTTGGCTAGAACGAACCAGGTGGCCAGAGCTGATGGCCGGCCGTGGGGCGGGACGTGCAGCCCTCCCAGGGAGGGGTGGCGGGGGTGGGGAGCTTTCCCACGCCTGCACTTCCGGTCGTGCAGCTGGGCCTCATCAGTGTCGGAAGTGGACGTGCGGGGCTAGGGGTACACGCGTTTGCAATGTGCTCGCCGTGCACCGATCAGCTGGCTGCTCTCCGTTACTGCACGAGAACCTGGGGCCGTCATTCAGCTGCCACCTGTGACGCCGGCATCACATGTCAGAGCACCATCAGGACCAGAGTCCCGGCTGCCCCACTTCCGATCCGGCTCCCTGCTGCGGCCTGGGAAAGCAGCGGAGGATGGCCCAGGTCCTTGGGCCCCTGCACCCGCGTGGGAGACCGGATGGAGTCCAGGCTCCTGGCTTTGGCCTGGCCCAGCCCTGGCCATTGTCCTATTTGGGGAGTGAACCATGGGTAGAAGATCTCTCTCTCTCTCTCTCTCTCTCTCTCTCTCTGTGTCTCTCCCTTTCTCTCTCTGGAACTCTGCCTTTCAAATGAATAAATCTTAACAAAAATAACTAGTGCTGATGAATGCATTTAAAGGGGGAAGTACGATCACGTGGAAACTCCAGCTCCGCCATGCTGTGACAGCCCACCCAGCCTGATGGCCTCCCAGTCACTACGGGTTTCATTTGACTGTCCCAGTGCCCTGCGAGGGTGGGAGTCGCAGGTGTCCCCACGGTGCCTGAGGCTCAGAGAGGGTGACTTGTTTGCTCAGGGCTGCACAGCGCTGACGAAAGAGAGGCCCTGAGCCTGATGGAGGCCCGGGCTGTCCCCTTTCCCCCAGCCTTTGGGAGCTGTGGCCACGCTTTCCCATTAACCCCTTCCTTCCCCCCCCCATCCCCTCCCTGATCTCGTGGCGCACTTGTGGTGTGGTCCCCTGCTGGCCAGGTGGCCCCGGCAGCACCCCTGGAGTTCCCGGAGCCGGCCCTGGGAGGCCCAGTTGCCCACCGCCTCCTCGGCTTAATCCGCATTAAGGTATCGCTGACCATCACTGGACTCGGGGGGGATTTGCTATTTTTAGGGAGAGTCGGGACGCCTTGCAAATCCTGTTAGCCAGCACCGCTGAAGGGACACGCGGCTTAGAGCGGCTGCTGGAAGGCTGTGTGTGTGCCTCTTGGTGGGGGGCACGTCCAGAGCGGGCGGACACACGTGCTGGGTGGCCTGATGGCCGTCCAAGGGCTGCGAGCCACGGGCTGGGTCAGAGCCGTGATTCCCGCCCCTGGGGGCAGAGAGCCACTGAGCTGGGGCTCCGTCCCGTGCCTTGTGCCTCGTGCCTCGTGCCTCGTGTTTCCTGGGGACAGAGGCTGTCCCCCTGCAGTTGGTGGCTCAGTGTCTCTGAGCCCACAGCTTACCCACGAAGGCTCTTCCTGCCCACCCTTTGTGCTTGTCTTGAGGACCCCTGAGCTGGCGGCAGAGCCCGGAGTGCCGGTCATGTAGAGGGGCGCAGCCACCAGGAGGCCGGGAGCCAAGGGCAGCCGTGCCGGGGCGGTGGAGTTGGGGAGAGAGGCACGCGTCCAGGCGTGGCCGGCTGGGTGGCTCGGTGAGGCGGTTCCACGGTCCCTCGCGTGATGAGACACAGAATCCGCGTGCCGGCAGGAGCTCCACTTCCAGTGTGGGCCCCACACTCACATGAAGGTTTTGGCACGTGACCCCTGTCGCCCCAGGGTGGGAAGGACCCCACAACGAGTGGGCCGCAGACTGTGGCATCCGTGCCGTGGAGCCGTCAGAACCGTCAAGTTCTCGCTCCTGCTGCGGATGTGTGATAACTTGGGATGAACCGCTTGTCACGGCCCGGAGGCAGTGTCTGGTGGAGGTGGGCTGGACGCCGGCCGGCCGGGCTGACCTCACTGTCCAGGTGCTTCGGGCCTTCTCTGTGGCCAGGCTCCGTGTCCTTAGACAGAAACTCCTTGAGACGTGGAAGCTGCAGAGGACTAGAGATCCCTAGAGACTGCCAGAGGGAGGGAGGGAGGGAGGGAGAGAGGGAGGGAGGGAGGGAGGGAGGGAGGGAGGGAGAGACAGGGAGCGAGCGTGCGTATGCAGCGGGAGAGCTGGCGCTGGCTGGCCCAGGGCACCGTTTTGCGTCCTGGCTGCTGCACTAATGTGGGAAACCTGGTAGAGCCCCTGGCTTCTGGCTTCAGCCTGGCCCAGCCCTGGCTGTTGCGGCCGTTTGGGGAGGGAACCAGCAGAGCGAAGATTCCTCTCTCTCTCTCTCTCTCTCTCACTCTGCCTTTCAACTAATAAATAAGGCTTTGGTTTTTTTAAAAAAAGCAAATCTCTTCTTAAAAAAATTATTTTTAACCTTCCTAGTTACTGTGGGGAAAATTTAGTTGTTGATCCCCAAGTTTAAAGGTCACAGGTGCAATGATTATGGTCACAGGTGCAGCAGTCAAGATCACGGGTGCAGAGGTCAGAGTGACAGGTGCGGAGGTCACCGCCATGGGTGCAGAGGTCAGAGTGACAGGTGCGGAGGTCACTGCCATGGGTACAGAGGTCATAGTCACAGGTGCAGAGGTCAGAGTTACGGGTACAGAGGTCACGGCCATGGGTGCAGAGGTCACAGTCACAGGTGCGGAGGTCAGAGTCATGGGTGCAGAGGTCAGAGTCACAGGTGTGGAGGTCAGAGTCACGGGTACAGAGGTCACGGCCATGGGTGCTGAGGTCATGGCCATGGGTACAGAGGTCACAGTCACAGGCGCAGAGGTCAGAGTTATGGGTACAGAGGTCACGGCCATGGGTGCAGAGGTCAGAGTCATGGGTGCAGAGGTTAGAGTCACAGGTACAGAGGTCATGGCCATGGGTGCAGAGGTCACGGCCATGGGTAGAGGTCACGGCCATGGGTGCAGAGGTCAGAGTCACGGGTACAGAGGTCACGCCATGGGTGCAGAGGCCACAGTCACGGGTACAGTGGTCACAGTCACAGGTGCAGAGGCCACAGTCATGGGTGTGGTCCTTCGTGTGAGTGTGTCCCGGGCACTGTCAGGTGCGGCGTGGCCAAGGAGCAAGGCTCAGCTCCCGTGGTTCTCCTCTCAGATGCAGTCTGTTCCCAGGCAGAGCCAGGTGTCCGGGACATTTCTGCCACGTGGGACTCGCCGTGTCCATCTGCCCCGTGGCTGGGACCCGGGGTGCCCTGTATGCAACTGTTTGCATCCCTCCCCGCCATGTCCCCTGCTCCCGTCATGGACAGGCCACGTGGCAGAAGCACAGGCGTGGGACGTGGCTCACCCCGGTGTGCAGCCTGGCCTGAGACTCAGCTTCTGCCTTGCTTGTGGCCACCTGTGGCCCCAGTCGGCCACATTGAGGGCTGAACCCCATGGCCCTGGACATGTGAGCAGAGTCTGGCTCCTCCCCCAGCAGCGCTGAGCACGTGTCCAGGTGAGACCAGCAGCTCCGATGTCCATCTGGTGTGGCTGGCACCAGTCACATTGTCACCATATCAAAGTGACTGCCGCGTTGCTTGGTGGACAGCCCAGAGTGCACTCCTGCAGGACCCCAGCCGTCCTGGGCATCTCCTGGGATTTCATCTCGGGCCAGGTCAGAGCAGGAGCCATGTGGTCGGAGCTGGGGGAGCCGTGGAGGGGAAGGGCTTGGCTGGGACTGTGGGTGGCAGAGCTGAAGACATCCCGGGAAACAGTTTCTTTTTTTTTTAAATTCTTATATCACTTTTGTTCTCTTGATTGCTTTTTTTCCTTTTTTTTTTTTTTAAAGAGATTTATGTATTTGAAAGGCAGAGTTACAAAGAGGCAGAGAGAGAGAGAGAGAGAGAGAGGTCTTTCATCCGCTTCTTCACTCCCCAAATGGCTGCAACAGCCAGAGCTGGGCCCATCTCAAGCCAGGAGCCTCTTCTGGTCTCCCATGTAGGTGCAGGGGCCCAATCTGCTGTCCCCAGCCACAGCAGGGAGCTGGATCTGAAGTGGAGCAGCTGGCACTCAAACAGGCACCCAAATGGGATGCCGGCACTGCAGGTGGCGGCTTAACCTGCACCACAGTGCTGGCTCCTCTCATTCTCTCTCTCTCACTCTCTTAAAGCATTTATTTATTTATTTATTTATTTGAAAGGGGGGGTGGAGGAGAAACAGAGACACCTTCCGCCTGCTGGTTTACTCCCCAAATGCCCTGAACAGCCTGGGCCGAGGAGACTCATGGGTCAGCTGCCCCTGCTGCCCCCAGGAGATCTGAGGACTGACGCTGGGTTGACACAGCCCATGCAGAGTCAGACCAGACCGAACTGCATTTGAAAACCAAAGTCAACACCCATCCTTGCGAAGGGGCTGTTGGATGGGGTGGGGGGTGGGGTGGAAATGGAGGCCTTCTGCTGTTCGCTTGGGGTGGGGGTGGGGAGTGGAACAAGGGGCGAGGGAAGAGAGGCAAGGCTGGAGCAGGAGAAGCTGGGGCTGGAGCAAGAAGAGAAGCTGGGGATGGCGGAGAAGCTGGAGTGGGAGGAGAAGCTGGAGTGGGAGAAGCTGGAATGGGAGGAGGAGCTGGAGCGGGAGGAGGAGAAGCTGGGGTGGGAGGAGGAAGCTGGGGCAGGAGGAGGAGAAGCTGGAGCGGGAGAAGAAGCTGGAGTGGGAGAAGCTGGGTCCAAAGGAGGAGCCTGAGCAGGAGGAGAAGCTGGGGTGGGAGGAGGAGCTGGAGCGGGAGGAGGAGCTGGGGTGGGAGGAGAAGCTGGAATGGGAGAAGAAGCTGGAGTGGGAGGAGGAGCTGGGGTGGGAGGAGAAGCTGGAATGGGAGAAGAAGCTGGAGTGGGAGGAGGAGCTGGAGCGGGAGAAGAAGCTGGAGTGGGAGGAGGAGCTGGAGCGGGAGAAGAAGCTGGAGCGGGAGGAGGAGCTGCAGCAGGGGAAGCCAGCTCTCTGCAGGGCTGACCTGGCCCCAGCGCCCCCTGGGGACCCCGCGTGCCCAGGTCACTGAGCTGTCACAGAAACGCGATGAAGGCCCCTTATTAAAAACAGAACCAGCCGTGTGCGGAGGACAGACCACGCAGGTGACCCAGCACTGCGCAGAGCCCCTCCGTGGCCTAGATCTCGGAGTCCCGGTGGCTCCTGCTCAGGGACCGGGGGCGCCTTCCCTCCGCCAGCTGTCCGCAAGGGTACACGGCGGCTCCGAGCCGAGGACTAATTATGTCCCGGAGCCTGCGTCCAGGCCCTGCCTGGGCAGGCCGCGTGCCAGCTGGGGGCCCCAGGACGAGGAGCGGGCAGCTCCTTGGCGACGCAGGGCCAGCCTCTGCGCTTGCCGCGTGTCGTGGGACTCCGAGCTGCTTCTTGGATGTCGCTCTCGGAGCCCTTGCAGAGCGGTGGAGAGAAGCCATCGGGGCGTCTGCAGCCGCAATCCACCATCTGGCGGCTCAGAAATATTTTATCATCAAATGAGTAAGCCTGGCTTCTCGCACTGCACACACACGCACACGCAGCCCTTGCCCCTCGGCTCCCAGCGTGCACGCGTGTGCACGTGTGTGTCTCCGTGCGTGTGCGTGTGTGTGGCTCAGTGGGAATTCCGTCCCCTCACCCTCTGCCCTCACTCGTGGGGCGGCCATGGGCAGGTCCAAGTCTTGCGTCCTTGACTCACGCGTGGGGGGGTCGCGGTGCCACCACGCAGCCTGCTGGAGGCTCAGAAGGCGGCCGTGCGTGCATGTGTCTGGCTGTGGTGCTGTGTATCACCTTTTCAAAAAATTTTTTAAAGATGCATTTATTTATTTGAAAGGCAGAGTTACAGAGCGAGAGAGAGGTCTTCCCTCTGCTGGCTCACTCCCCAAATGGTCACAATGGCCGGGGCAGGGCCAGGCCAAAGCCAGGAGCCAGGAGCTTCCTCCAGATCTCCCACGTGGGTGTAGCAGCCAAAGCACTTGGACCATCTTCTACTGCTTTCCCAGGCCACAGCAGAGAGCTGGATCAGAAGTGGAGCAGCCGGGACTGGAACTGGTGTCCATATGGGATGCTGGTACTGTAGGTGGCGGCCTAACCACTCTGCCACAGTGCCAGAATGTGGCACATGCGTGGTCACCAGAGAACACGTAGAAAACATGAAACTGGAAAACAAGTTAATCATTTATACCACTCACCGCCGTCTCCACCGAGTGGGCAGCCACAGAAAACCCATTGCCCCAGTGTGGGCGGTTCCCTGAGGGGCCTGGGCACCCAGGTGGCCTACCCAGGGCGACACTGAGTCGCTGGGCCCGTCTGCATGTGTGTGTGTGGGAGGGAGGGGAGGGAGGAGCCAAGGTGTGTGTGCACAGGGGTGCGATGCTTGTGGTCATCAAGTGTCCCCCCTGGCCAGAGCCAGCCCAGTGGCTTCCCAGGCAGGATGCTGGAGGTGGGCAGTCAGAGGACAGTGCAGGTGACACTGGCAGTGTCTCTGGAGCTGTGGGCAGGGTGGCCAGGTGGAGCCAGCTGCAGGTCTGGGAGAGCCTGGAGATGCAGAGGGAGCAGCCCCCGCCCAGGCCTGGGGGGAGGGGGAGGGGCAGACCCCTCCCAGCCCCCTGTTGGGACCAGCGCTGGAGCCTCCCCCAGGACCTCAGTGTCTGGGGTGCCCCCCTCCCCTTTTGAGTCAGGAAGCTGTCCTGCCTGCAGGAGCCATTTGTTTGCTTCTTTGTTCATTCCTTAAGGAGCCATTTACATAAAGCAGATTTCAAAGGGTCAGTGGTTTCCTCCCCGGAGGGACAGGGCGCTCCCTGGTACACCACGCGCCACCCGCCTGGCGTCCACCTTCAGCGGTCTCCGTCAGCCCTGGGTCCTGGCCCCGGCCAAGCCATTCTCCGCTGACCAATGGCAGGCAGCCTCCCACCAAGGGCCCCTGCGGCGGCCGCCCGCTGTCCAGGCAGAGTCGCCCATCCGTCCGTGGTCCGGTCACTCTGACCCCGCCCCGCCCTTCTGAGCACCTCACAGTGTATGTGTGGGGTGGTGCCCTCCAGAGCTGGCTGCTGGCGCAGTCTGACATGACAGTGGTCATCGCCCCAGGCCCCAGGCCCCAGCCCAGGTGCGGACAAGGTGAGGGGAAGGTGGACAGGCAAGCAGGTGTGAAATGGCCGCCCCTGCCCCCTGTTGCCGCCCCAGGTTCTGGGACCCCATGAGGGGTGTCAGGCCCCCCACTCAGTCTCTGTGTCCTTTGCTGGCTCCCGCCCACCCCGGGACAGGACACGTGGCCTACCCCATCTCCGTGGCACTGCGGCTCCCTTTATTCTGCATCTGGGGGAGGCTGGGATCCCCCCGGGGTCTGCTTTGCACCTCTGAGCTGCACAGCGGAGCCTGGCCCGAGCACGGGGCTGAGTCTGCCTCCTGCTCAGTGCCCCCACCCCTCCCCGTCGCTTCCTCTCATGTCCACGTTCACTGGGGCCGATGGGTCACCCCGCTTCTGTCGGCAGAACGCCATGCCCGAGGCCGGGCCATTCCTAAAGAACAGAGGACAGGTGCTAGGGCCTGGCGCTGCCTCTGCTGGGCTCTGGCCAGGTCCCCCGCCCCCACCGCGGCCATGTCACTGCATAGCAGATGGCGTCACAGTGGGGGTGCCTGCGAGAGGCAGAGAGAGCACGTGGAGACAGGAAGCCCGAGAGGTGCGGGGTCAGGCTCTTCGCTGTCCCCTGTCCCTGGCAGGGCCGCGCTCACTCTGGGAGACCCACACTTAGCCCTTTAGAAGCTGGTACCCACAGTGGCCTGGCCACCTCCCAGGGCTCCCACTATTAAGGTCCAGACCTCTCACGTTGGCACGCTGGGGGCCAGGTTCACCACGTGCAAGCCCTCGGGGACAAACTCAAACCCTCTCAAAGCCACAGAGTTGGGTTGAGCGGGCTGTGTCTCAAACACTGGCAACAGTGGTTACGAGAACGGCGGGGTCGGGGTGCAGACTGGGACCCCAGGTCTACAGGAGAGGAGCAGTGGCCGACGGACCCTCTTCGGCTTACCTTTGTGCCTTCATTCAGTGATCAGACAGCCAGAAGCCCAGCGTGTGCTGGGACTATAAATGCAAGGTCAGGTTCAGGTGCAGGGAGTAGGGGAGAGGCGCGCCTCTCGGACACTGAGTTTGCACACATCAGAGCGGTGTGTGTCTCTGGCCTCCGCCCGGGAGCTCCGGATCTGCGTGGTGCTGCCGTCACGTGTCGGTCCCTGTCCAGAGCTCGTCTCTCTCCCTAGGTTCCCGGTGCCGACACACGGCCCACAAGGCGTCCATCTGGATTCAGCCCGAGGAAGGCAGCTCTTCCCACCAGCTCGCAGGGAGAGCAGCCCCGCTGCGTGCGGCCGCGGGCCGCTGTGCGGTTTCGCGTCTCCTCTGTCTGCTGCCTTTGCCTTGGGCTGCTTTCTTGGCCCCGGGCAGCGTGCACCCTGCATTTATTAATGGAATCCGATCTTAGAAGAGAAATTGTCTTATGCTGCCATCCAGACTCACTTAGAACATCTTACAAATACTGAACCATGAGACGCAAAGCGACGATGCACCTGCCAGGTAGCCACTGTTAGCATCTGAGCGTCCAGAGGAAGCTGTCTTTTCTGGTGCCCCAGCCCCGGTGTGGCGTTGGCAGTTGAAACACGGGTCGCAGGGACCGGTGTGCTTAGCCTGTTGAGCCACCACATGCGACGCCGGCATCCCGTACGAGCGCCAGTCCCAGCTGCTCCACTTCTGGGCCAGCTCCCTGCTAATGTACCTCGGAAAGCAGTGGAGAATGGCCCAAGGGCTTGGGCCCCTGCACCCACATGGGAGACCTGGATGGAGTCCAGGCTCCTGGCTTTGGCCTGGCCCAGCCCTGGCCATTGCTGCCATTTGGGGAGTGAACCAGAGGATGGAAGATCTGTCTGTAACTCTGCCTTTCAAATAAATAAATAAATCCATAATGAAAATACGGCATCATAAAAGCGATGTAGACGTAGTGAGCACTTTGTTTTGACATAAAACATTTCATTTTGATATAAACATCCATGCCCATAGCTCCTGATTCAGAGGCCTAGACCTTTGTCGATGTGGGGCCCTGGGTGGCATCCTGCATTATTTTATGCATCGTCACACTTGGAGAACATTCTTTGGAGAGTCTGTGTTTTTTTTTTTTTTTTTTTTAATTTATTTATTTGAAAGACACAGTTACAAAGAGAAGTAGAGACACGGGGTGTGTGTGTGGGGGGGTCCTTCCATCTGCTGGTTCACTCCCCAAATGGCTGCAGTGGCCGGAGCTGAACCAGTCCAAAGCCAAGAGCCAGGAGCTTCTTCCAGGTCTCCTAGGTGGGTGCAGGTCCCAAGCACCTGGGCCACCTTCCACTGCTCTCCCCGGTGCCTTAGCAGGAACGTTGGATTGGAAGAGGAGCAGCCAGGACACAAACCGGCACCCGTGTTGGATTCCGGTGCTGCAGGCCGGGGCTCTAACCCGCTGTGCCACAGTGCCGGCCCCTGGGAGGGTCTGTTTCTATGCAGGGAAGCAGGAGCCCAGAGCCGAGCACTTGCCTGTCTTCGTATCCTGATACTCTGTCCGGGCCTGAGCAACCAGCCATCTTCCCAAAACGTTCGACTCTGTTTTGTAGAAGCAGCTGCTCTCTAGCTCCTATTCCGTTTCCATAGAACTTACTTGGGTGACAGGATTACCCAAGTGCCGCTGGGAAGCAGGTTTGAGAGCCAACAAGAATTGGTGATTCAGAGAGCAGCCGGCGGCCAAGGGCCAGCAGGCTCTGTGCCTCCTGGAGGGGGCGGAGCATGGGAAGTGGGTGGAGCATGGGAAGTGGGTGGAGCATGGGAAGGGGCGGGGCATGGGAAGGGGCGGGGCGTGCTCTGTAGTCCAGGGGCAGGCCGAGGGCCGTGGTTAAGGAGTTCAGTTTTCTTCCTGTCTTCTTCCTATTTATGCTCATATTAAATGTTTTATTTATTTTCCCTTTATCTGAAAGAGAGGGAGAGAGGGATACATCTTCCACGTGGTCATTCCCTGCCCAGGAGCTGGGAACATGGGGTAGAAGAATGAGTTGCATTTCTGTCCACTGGCCATGAAGAATCTGGAAGTGCGATAGCACAAAACCAGAATGGAGGCTCGCGAATGAAGTCGGCAAGTGAAGTGTGGGAGGTGCTCTGCCCAGCACGCGGCATGTCTCAAAGCAATGGAGGAAAACGGGAGCAGCAGGAGGCCAGCTCGTCACGCGTCAGAGGGCATCGCTGAGATGGCGTTGTCCCAACCAGTCAGCAGGCTCAGCAAAGCCCCCGGAGGACTCCAGCTGGCTGCTTTGCAGAAATTGACTAGCTGGTTCCAAAATTCATGTGGAACCCAAGGGACCGGAAGAGCCCAAACCCCTGACAGAGAACTGGGGCCAGCGCCCCAGACTGTCAGTTCGAGTCCCGGCTGCCCCACTTCCGACCCAGCTCCCTGCTAACGCACCTGGGAAAGCTCAGAGGGAGGCCCAGTACTTGGGCCCCTGCACCCACCTGGGAGACCTGGATGGAGGCTCCTGGCTCTGGCCTGGCCCAGCCCCGGGAGATAAGTGGAATCAAGTAGAGTCCGGAACTGGGGCTCCACATTTAATCCGTGGGTTTTCAGGGGCGCCACGTGGTTCCGTGGAGAAAGAGCAAGACTTTTCAGCAAATGGGGCCGAGACGCCTGGAGAGCTAATTGGGCAAGCGAGAAGTGGGCCCCTCCCCCGCACCGTCCTGCACATCAGCTCAGAGGACGCCCAAGCCTGATGTAGGAGCTGAGACTACAGCTCTAGAAGAGAAGTCGGCATCAGTCGTCTTGACCTTGAATCAGGCAGTGGTTTTAAAGAGACCACATCAAATAAAAATGGAATTTTTGTGCCCTAACGGATTTCATCAAGAAAGTGGAAAGGCAGCGCGTGGGAAAAACCGTTCCAACTCGTGGGTCTGCATGTGCTCCTGGACTGCCAAGAACTCTCGCAGCTCCATGGGAGACGGTGCGATTGAAGGATGAATGAAGGGGCCTGTGCTGTGGCCTAGCAGGTAAGGCCAGCATCCCCATGGGGACTGGTTCTAGCCCCGGCTGCAACACTTCCTGTCCAGCTCTCTGCTGTGGCCTGGGAAAGCAGTGGACGATGGCCCAAGTGCTTGGGCCCCTGCACCCGCATGGGAGACCTGGAAGAAGCTCCTGGCTTCAGATCGTCACAGCTCCAGCTGTTGTGGCCATATGGGGAGTAAACCAGCGGATGGAAGACCTCTCTCTCTCTCTCTCTCTCTTTCTGCCTCCCCCTCTGTGTAAAATGAGTAGAGGACTTGAATAGATATTTCTCCAAGAGATGGACAGGTGTCCCATAAGCAGATGACAAGACAGTCGCCATCAGGAGAGAAATACACCTGAAGCCCACAATGAGAGGGCGTCTCACATCCATGAAGATGGCCGCAATCAAATAGACAGATAAATGCAAGTGTAGGCGAGGATGTTGGTGGGGATGAAGGGGGGCAGCTGCTTTAGAAACAGCCTGGCACTTCCTCGAAGTTTGGATATACAGTCACGGGGCTGGCGCTGTGGCGTAGTGGGTAAAGCCGCCGCCTGCAGTGCTGGAATCCCAGATGGGCACAAGTTCAAGTCCCGGCTGCTCCACTTCAGATGTGCTGTGGCCTGGGAAAGCAGTGGAAGATGGCCCAAGTCCTTGGGCCCCTGCACCCACGTGGGAGACCCGGAAGAAGCTCCTGGCTCCTGGCTTCGGATTGGCCCAGTTCTGGCCGTAGTGGCCATCTGGGGAATGAACCATTGGATGGAAGATCTCTCTCTCTCCTCTCTCCTCTCTCTCTCTCTCTCTCTCTCTCTCTCTCTCTCTCTCTGCTTCTGCCTCTCTGTAACTCTTTCAAATAAATAAATCTTTCTTTAAAAATATACAGCCACCATGTGAACACCTGGGTGGGTGTGTTTATTGTGGTGTTATTTGTAACATGTCCATCCACTGATGGATGCGCAGAGTGTGTGTGAGCACGCGATGGAGTGTTATCCAAGGGAGTGGAGTAGAGCATGGGTCAGCGGGGCGAGTGAAATGAGCCACGAAAGACCACGTATGGCACGTCCGCTCCGTGAAATCTTCAGGGTATGCAGGCACGTAGAGGTAGCAGGTGGATTGGTGGTCGCCCAGGGCTGGGCGAGGGGTGGGGAGAACCAGGAAGTGTTAGGGGGCGTGGGGTGTTATGGGGGGGGGTACTAAACTGTTCTCCAGCCGGGGCAGGCGTCTGGGGCAGTGGTCGAGAAGCTGCTCCAGACATGCGCGCCCAGAGCCGAGCGTCTGGGTCCGAATCCTGGTCCTGCTCCCGATCTCGGCTTCCTGCTGATGTGCGCCCTGGCCAGAGGCACCGTTGGCTCAAGCTGGGCCCTGCCGCCCACGTGGGAGCCCCGGAGTGAGTTCCCAGCTTCTGGCTGCCGCCTGGCCCAGCCCCCGCCGTTGCAGGCGTCTGGGACGTGAGCCAGCAGGTGGGAGATCTGTCTGTCTGTCTGTCTGTCTTCTCCTCTGCCACCCCCCACCAGCCCGCCGTCAGCAGAATGCTCTAAAAGTGATTTGCACAACTCTCCGTGGCCACCGAGCTGTGAGCACACTTCGGGCACGTGGATGGTGTGTGAACTGTATCTCAGTAAAGCTGCTGTCAGCAACAGCAACACAGACGCCAGGGGTGCTGCTCACCCCCCCCCCCCCCCCATCGCATCACTTTCTTCCAGAAGGTTCTTGCTGCATTGCTCTGCTCTCGGGCCGCTTGGGACCTTCCCTTGTGCCGCTTTGCAGGACGTAGAAGATGCCCGAGCCCGGCCCACCCCTCGAGAGGCGCTCCTGTTCCAGCCCGAGACCCCGAGCCCGGCCCACCCCTCGCGAGGCGCTCCCGTTCCAGCCAGAGACCCCGAGCCCGGCCCACCCCTCGCGAGGCTCTCCTGTTCCAGCCCGAGACCCCGAGCCCGGCCCACCCCTCGCGAGGCGCTCCTGTTCCAGCCCGAGACCCCGAGCCCGGCCCACCCCTCGCGAGGCGCTCCCGTTCCAGCCCCAGACCCCGAGCCCGGCCCACCCCTCGCGAGGCGCTCCCGTTCCAGCCCCAGATCCTGAGCCCAGCCCACCCCTCGCGAGGCGCTCCTGTTCCAGCCCCACACCCCGAGCCCAGCCCACCCCTCGCGAGGCTCTCCCGTTCCATCCCCAGACCCCGAGCCCGGCCCACCCCTCGGGAGGCGCTCCTGTTCCAGCCCCAGACCCTGAGCCCGGCCCACCCCTCACGAGGCCCTCCCGTTCCAGCCCCAGACCCCGAGCCCGGCCCACCCCTCGCGAGGCGCTCCCGTTCCAGCCCCAGACCACGAGCCCGGCCCACCCCTCGCGAGGCGCTCCTGTTCCAGCCCCAGGCCGCCTTCTTGATGGGCTGATTTCCCGGCAGGAGCCGTCCTGGTCTGAGTTAATCACCCTGGAAGCAGGTGACTTCATCCCGGCAGTGGTTACATCAGCAGAGGCCCAGCGAGCGGGGGCGGTCCGGGCGCGCCCTCCAGGACGTCAGGGCTTGGGCTGCGCGTTCCGGCTGCTCCTCCTCACAGGTGTCTCGCACCGGGGGCTCACCAGCTTGGGACCCGGCGTTCCCCTAGCAGGGGGGCTGTTGGAGTCTCGCTGAGGTCTGCCCAGGGTCCCTGCCCAGGCCCCCAGCCCTCCAGCCTCTGCATTCTCTGTAGCAGAATGAGAAGAATCTTCCGGTCTCTCTGGCCGGCCAGCAGACTCCCTCCAGGTGGGTGCTGTTCTTGACCTTGGAAGCGAGTTTGGAGCGGGTTGGATGCTCAGAACTTTAGGACGTGTGCTGGTCACAGAGAGAAGCGCTCGTGAGAACCACGTGCTGCCAGCTCTGGAGAGAAAGCGCGACTGGGTTTTAGCTGATCAGGGTAAGCTGAGGGCCGGCTAATCCCTGGTGCCCAGGGCTGGCAGGCATGCGGTAGGACGAAGGTCTTGGCCTTGCCCTGGTTGGCGGGGGTGGGAGGGCCTTGGAAAGGCCACGGCAGCTCTCTGAGCGCGGTTTTCCGCATCTGTGAAATGGGAGTATTTCGGCCCTGCTCGCGTCAGGTCTGTCTGGGAACCAGGAGAGGCCTGTGTGTGTGCTGTGGGGCTGCTGGTTACTGGGACGATGCCACGGACGCTCTGTCACTGAAAACGATGAGCTCAGAAGGACGCACTCGGAGTGGATCCCGGTGGCGTCCTCTCTGCTCTGGCCCGGGGCCAGCACTGGCATGGGGATGCTGGCCCAGGCCCTGTGGCTCCTGGGGGCAGGTCTGCCCTTTAGAGAAAGTAGGACTAAAGTGGCCATTCAAGTGGCTCCGATTTCTGGGCCTGTTTCTGTTTTCAAGCTTTTATTATAAATAGTTTCAGACCTACCGGGCAGTGTCTGGGGTGGCCCACATTGGGCCTGAAGGGGAGGAGCTATGGCACACCCAGGATGGACGGAGGCGCCACACGGGCTCCCCGGCCACATCCCACCCAGCTCCCGGGTTTGCAAATACAGCTTCATTGATGGAACCGTGTGCCGTTGTCTGTGTCCGCTGTCGATAGAGAGCCGAATGGTTCCGTGGTTGTCCTGCAGAGCCCCAGGTGTTTGATTCTGGGCCTTTGTGGAGGAGGGGTGTTCTGGAATGTGACACACTGGGTCCCTGGGGCTGGACACTTTGTGAGGGTTTCCTTGTGAGCCCCACGCTTGGATCCTGGCCACTGCAGTTCTGCGGCGTGGTCGCTGTCCCCAGCAGCCGTGGGCCCAGCGCCGTGTGGCCCTGTTGCCCAGTTGCTTCTCGGCTCGATCGCCTGGAGCTGGGACCCGTTCTTCCTTGCCAACTTCTGGGGCTCAGTGGGAGTCTGCCCCCTCCCTGTGACCACCGCGCCCCTGCCTGGTTTCTACCTTTGTGTTATCTTCATCTGAAAGAGTGATGGGCAGGGTGGGGCAGGGGAGAGAGAGAGCGAGAGCGCTCTCCTGGTGTGTGAGTAGGGACGGGTAGGAGGCGGAGCAGCCGGGACTGGAGCCGTCACTCTGGTATGTTAGGCTGGGGTCCCACGCAGCAGCAGCCGCACAGCTGGGGCCCCGCAGGTGCTTGGAGCTGGCTTCTCTGCCTGTGAGGCAGCTTCCTGGGGGTCTCGGGGCCCGCGTCTCCCCGTGCCTGCAGGAGGACACTCGGCTGTCCACTTGGACAGAGAAGCAAACTGGAGCTGTGTTGGGTGCTGCAGAGGTGGGGCGAGGGAGCCCAGGTCTGCGTGAGGGAGCTCCCAGCCTAGCGGGGGGAAGCAGGCAGAGTGGGCATGTGCAGAGGGATTTTCCTGGGGCCAGCGGCACGGAGAGGACATCTTGGGTTTTGAAGGGCGCAGAAGAGTTTTGCACGGTGGCCGCAGGTACAGCAGATCCCTGCGAAGGCGCGGGGAGGACGTGAGCTTTCCCAGGAGGCTGACCCTGACCCTGCTGGCCGGGGCTGAACGGCAGGGGACGAGGAGCCGGTTTGCAAAGCAGTTCAAGGTTAAGTTCCCTGCACGTGGCCACATGTTTCCTGTACAGGCCGGAGCTGCCTGGTTGGAGCCTGCGGCTCCATGAGGGTCTCAGAATAGCGCCCCCTGCCTCTTCCCCAGGCCAGGAGCCCTGGCTGCGGAGGTGGACGCCGGGTCTCCTCCCCGGGCGCCACCTGCCTCACGACTCACGGAGTGCGGTGGCCGTGCGTCAGATCAGGAAGACGCTTGTGAGAGAACCGGAGAATTTGCAGACTTCCCGGGCAGCGCGCTCACAGCTCCGGGGCCAGTGGGGAGAGAGGAGGGGAGAGACGGGCGGACAGGCAGGGAGGAAGCGGAGGAGGGCCTGAACTTGGCCTGTCCCTGTCCCTGTCCCTGGGGAGCAGCAGTCCCTGGTCTGGCCGCATGGGCCGGGGTGCCCTGGCCACGTCTTCAGCCTTGCTGTCTGTGAAGGGGGCGGGCCCTGTTGTTTGTCCCAGGTCCCAGGTGTACTCGTGGGACACAGGGGCCGCCTGCGGCCGCCTTCTCTATTCAAACTCCATCATCCACGGGACTCCCGGGGCCGTTCGGGCTGCTGGGGCTGCCAAAGGAGGGGTCCAGGCTGTGACGTCCTGGGCGTGGTGCCTGCTCCTGGCAGGCCTTGCTGGGTCACTTGTGGCTGACACCTCCTCCTCCACCCCCCTCCCCCATGGAAGGAAGAAAACATATTCCACTCCCACCCAGGTGCACGGGGCCACCCGGTGCTCACTGACAGGCAGTAGTCCCGCCCTCGTCGCTGCCGACAGGTGTCGCTGTGCCAGGCCTCTCTTCTCTTCTCTTCATTCGCTCAGTCACTTGCTCCTCTGCTCCCGGCACACGCGTTGCTGTGTGCCTAGAACGATGCCTGAGGACCCACAGCTCCTGAGCCACCAAACCTGGTGCCCACCTGGAAGGGGAGGCGGGGCGGGTCTGCGGTGCGTTGTCACCCCAGCGTGGGAATGCTAAGGGACCGGGGAGGGAGTGGCTTTGAACTTGGCTAGGATGCTCTTGCCCTGCTGGGCTCCTGGGCTGCCCTGCCCAGCTCCCTCCAGGTCCAGTCCTGTGCTGGGCTCCCACGCGGCCTCCCTGCAGGC
Source organism: Oryctolagus cuniculus (assembly GCF_964237555.1). Classification (NCBI taxonomy): domain Eukaryota; kingdom Metazoa; phylum Chordata; class Mammalia; order Lagomorpha; family Leporidae; genus Oryctolagus; species Oryctolagus cuniculus. The sequence goes on along the minus strand of NC_091433.1, from coordinate 192,034,165 downwards.
TGCCCCGACCCAGGCACCCTGGGGGGCTCGCACCATCCCCGCCACCGCCCTTCCCCAGCAGAGCCTAGCGGGGCGTCCATGTCTGCAGAGCTCCAGGCCAGGGCAATGCCCCCTCCCCGGAGCAGCCGCCTGTTGAGAGGGCGTGGCCAAGGTGTCAGCACACTCGGGCAACGGCTTCACAGCCTGGGCCACGCCCCCTGTCCTAACCTAGGTTGTCCCTAGCTCAGGTTTAAATTCATTTTAGTTTTATTTAAGAGGTAGGGGGACGAGAGAGAGAGAGAGAGAGAGAGAGAGAGAGAGAGAGAGACTCAAACCTGGGGGCCAGTGTGCTAACCGCCACGGGTTTTGCCGTGCGTGGTTTGCCGAGTTCTCACAAGCGTTCCCTTCTCTTCCTCACCTGCCGCACCATGCGCTCTGTGGCTGCTGTGGCCGGTGCCCACACACTGCCCCCGGTGGCCTGTGCCGAGTGGACCCTGCAGGGCGGGCCCTGACCGGCTGCCCAGCGCCGGTGCCCAGGCTGTCGCTGGCGAGAGCGCTGGTGAGAGCAGTGGCCTCTCGCGTCCGTGTTAGGCTCTCCCCGTCCTGGGGACGTCACAGCCGCTCCCCCCACGAGTGTTCCAGAGCCTCGTTTGCGCCTCCTGTTTCCCCACCGCAGTTTGGAGAGAAAACTCGGACTCGTGTGTTCCCTCCCTGCAGCCACCCCCGGCAGTAACAGCAGAGCTGTCCTCCTGCTACGAAACAGCAGCGCGTTCTGCAGGTGGGAAACAGTGTCGTGCCGGGAGGAGAGAGCACTGAGCCACAGCTCGCTGCGGAGGGCCAGCCTCCCCCCCTGCTGTCCCCCCCGCTGTCCCCCCCACTGTCCCTGTCCCCCCCACTGTCCCTCCCCCGTCCCTCCCTCCCGCTGTCCCCCCCGCTGTCCCTCCCCCCACACTGTCCCCCCAGCTGTCCCTCCCCCCCTGCTGTCCCCCCCGCTGTCCCCCACCCCGCTGTCCCCCCCGCTGTCCCTCCCCCCTGTCCCTCCCCCCCCTGCTGTCCACCCCCCGCCCCGCTGGCCACCCCCTTGCTATCCAGCCCCACCTGGGCCCTGACCGTGAGCAAGCCCCCGCAAACAAGAGAAACTGTAGCTGTCACTTCCCCAGCTGACCCGGTGTGACTCCCACCATTGCCCAGAGGCGGCGGCCGCAGTCCCAGGCCGGCTCCCCGCTCTGAGTGCAGCGCTGGCAGCAGGGTGACGTCAGCCAGTGCTCACAGGCGCATCCATGCGCACAGGGGCCTTCCCAGGAGGGCTCCGGCTCCCTGCTGCTTGCCGGACAGGGCACTTATCTCACCACCCGCTAGGTTTGGTGTGCCGACTGAGCACACCTGTTCCCCATCCCACGGCCCACCCGCCACCGTGTGTGTGGCCCCCGGTGAGAGCTTTGCTGCAGGAAGCTGAGGGCAGGTGTCAGCCCCCCCCTCCCCCCTCGTACCACAGGGGTGGGGTGCACAGGTGGGGGAGGGGATTCCAGGCAGCCCCTGCCCCAGGGAGAGCGCGGGGAGTGGTCTAGGGGTCTGGCGGCCCTGTTGTTCAAGGCTCCTGTCAGTGAGTGAGCGGACGCAAGGGAAAAGTGGATTCTGGGAGGAAAAGCAGAAAGCAAACCGAATCGAGCAGCCTCCCTCCCTTTGGTACAGAAATCCCGGTGCCTGGTGCCAGGCTGTCCCCTCCCCTCCCCGGCCCTGCCTCGCGCTCTTGCCACCTGTTCTTCCCGCGCACCTGTGCACGGCTCAGTTCCTGCTGCCTCGCTGTAGTCTGTCCTTGGACCCCCAGGCGCCTGGACACGCCTGCTTTCGCCAGGTGCGGGGCTGCTCTCGCGGGCTCCTCGTCCAGCCTGCTGGCTGCGGCCTCTTTCTGGGAGACGAGGTCAGGGCCCGTGAGGCTGCCCTGGAAAAACTCCATGTGGCCGCTCCTGGGCGTGCCCACACTGGTCCGCGGCTCCCGGGAGGGGTGCGGGTCCTTGGGCTGAGCTGGTCAGTGCTGCACGGGGCTGGAGCGGGGGGGGGGGGGGGGGCGGGAGCAGAGCGAGAGCGCGTGCTGTCATTGCCGCCCTGCTGTCCACGCGCAGTGTGCCAGTGCTTAGGCTGTGCTTGGGCTGGAGTTCCCACCTGTTGCCTTTAATTGCCTTCGAGTTATTGGAAGGGAGAAATCCCAGAGGAGGGGCTCTGATGAGTTCCAGCTGCCTGGGCGAAACCAGCCATGTGGGGGCACTTGGGCGGCCAGGTCGTTACACTGATTCCCTAAGTCACGTCCATCGTGTTCAGCATCAGACTTGACACCTTGGTTGTCAGTGTTACTGTGTTACATCAGAGGGCTGGGGGAGACATTCTCTCTCTCTAAGATTTATTTATTTATTTATTTGAAAGGCAGAGAGACAGAGGAGAGAGATCTTCCATCCGCTGGTTCACTCCCCTAAATGACCGCAACACCCAGGGCTGGGCCAGGCCAAAGCCAGGAACCAGGAACTCCACGCGGGTCTCCCACCTGGCGGGCAGGGACCTGAGGACTTGGCCGTCACCACCTGCTGCCTCCCAGCGTGCGCATTGGCAAGAAGCTGGAGCCAGGCGTGGAGGTGGGGTCGAAACCAGGCTCTGGGCCCCGGGTGCCCCCCTTCCAGTGGCGTCTTAGCTCCTGTGCCGAACGCCTCCCCTCCCCTGCTCTCTCTTGATAGCACCTCCATGGCTCTTAAAGCTTCCTCCGCGTCAGCCGGTTTGATTCTTACAGTGACCCCGTGAGGGAGGGTCAGGGTGTGTGTGCACGGAGCTGGGAATGGTGGGCGGGGCCCCCGTGCCGGCCACTTGGGTCTGCTGCTGCGGCCAGTGCTCGCCGGGGCCAGCATCTCTGGGGCAGAGGTGGCCAGAACTGGTGGCTGGGGGCAGAGGTGGCGGGTGTGCAGTCCTGGGCCGTCTGGGGGAGGGTGACCGCAAGCAGAGCCTCTGATGCCTGAGTCCCAGCCCCCAAGAGAGGCCAGGCCGCGGGCTGCGCTCTGCCCTATTTCTGTGAACAGATGTCCTGGGAGAGCCAAGGACGGGCCGGGCAGTGGGGAGGGGACAGGAGAGGGCCAGGCCTGGGCCGCTGTATTCAGATGGGTCCCGCGCCTCCAGGGAATGCAGGAACCAGGCCTTGGCTGGGCTCCTCACTGGGGGTCCCGTTTCTGCTGCTTCAGGAGGGTGGGGGGCGGGGGCTAAGGCCAAGCAGGACGCACACTTGGATTCTGGGGGGATGGCTGGGCACGGGGTCCTCCAGGGGACAGAGGTGCTGGGTGAGGAGGAGGGGGTGGGATGAGCCCTCTGCACAGAGGGCTCGGGGATAGCATGGCTGGAACCCCAGGCCCAGAGAGGGAAAGCGGCTTGCCCAGAGCCACACAGCGCCGCCAGCAGTCTGAAGATCCGTTCTCAGTCTGCCTCCTGCTTTGGCTTTATCTCTCAAGGAGGCTTTCAGCTGGGGCAGTGCTTGGTCATCCTTCATAAACCAGGAGGGAGAGACTCCTCAGGTCACCGTGACACCAGGGCACACAGGGAAAGCACGTGGTGGCCGGAGGCCTGCTCTCCAGCTCCCCGTTCCTGCTGGCTGCTGGCAGTGACGTGGTGGACTGTGAGCCTGGCGGCAGCCCTGGTGTTTCTAGAAGCTTCCAGAACAGACTTGCAGGATGTGTCTAGCACATTCCTTCTACAGTCATGTTCTGGGAGGACATTGGGCCCAGCTGGCTCTGACCCAGTGGCTCACAGCCTGGTCCCACTCCCCACTCCCCCCACCGGGAGCTGGCACACAGCCTGGTCCTGTCCACCCCCCACCCCCCCTGCACTCCCGGGAGCTGGCAGACCGACAGGTGTAGGTTCCTGGGGCCTCCCAGACAGATGGTGTGGAACCTGCAGGGTGGGGTGGGGAATGTGCTCCTAAAACACTGTCCCGGGCGCCCCGGCAGGTGGGGAGCAGCGGGGCAGTGCGGGCCATCTCTGAGCCTCGGCTCCACAGTCTGCGGCTCCACAAGGCCTGGCTTCCAGCTCGCGCTCACTGAGTGGCACCTTCGGTGGGCACGCAGAGCGATGCAGCCGTCGCCGTCAGCCAGGGCTGCCCCGGGGGCCGGCTGTGTTCCCCTTCGCAGGACGGGGTGGACCAGGGCCCTGAGTGCGGGCCTGGGGGTGACACCCCCGGCTTCCCCTGCTGCAGATACTGGGAAAGAGAGGCCAGCGAGGGTCGTGGCCTGGAAGGCCGTGTCCAGGGTGCCAGAGGCTGTAGGATGTGTGTGTGGGGGGCACCAGGATGCCCATCGGCTAAGTCCTGGGGAGGAGCCCCCAGGGCTGGAACCCCCCCCCCCCAGCTTCCTGTCGGCAGCGTCCGTGGAGCCTCCCTCCCCGCCCTGACTTCAGCTCTCAGGGCCCTTTTTGTGTCCCTGTCACCCCGGTGCACCAGGTGTGGTCCTGATCCCCACCCCCAAGCCTGGGCAGGACCCAGAGTGTGCACCCCACGCCCCCATGAGCATTGCCTGCCCGCTGCCCCCCAGCCCCGGTGGTCCCCTGCCTCGTGTCCTGGTGGAGACCTTGGATGGGACCGCGGGAGGAGCGGGCGCCTGCTCACCCCAGGGGGCGTCCTCACCTGCACCTGCCTCCAGGCATGTGGGAGTGGGACTGTGGGGCTGGTTCCTGGGAGCAGACGGACCTTGCACGGTGCAGGAGGGGGCGTCTATGTCAGGGCAGGCAGCCCCGAGGCTGCACAGGGTGGAGGTGGCGCTGGATGAGGGCCAGGGGGCGGGGGTGGGTGGACGGGGTTCCTGGAGACTGCAACCAGGAGCTGTCACTTCCCCTCCCCGATCCTGGGCCTTTCGGCGGCACCCCTCCTGCACTAGGGTGTGCCCCCACCAGCCCGTGTCCCCACCCCCCCCATCTGTTGTCACAGCAGCTGCTCCTGTTCGTCTTTGTTTCGGGCAGAGGGGGTGCTCACTTCACAGATGAGGCCCAGAGGGCGACCCGACCCAGGTGCAGGGCCTGGCTGGTGGCCGGGAGTGGCCGTTCTCCCCTAGCCCTCAAGCTGGCTTGAGCAGAGACCAGGGCCTGGGACGTCCCGTGACGCAGCAAACGCACAGCATTTGCTGTCAGGAAAGATCCATGGGCACGTCCGTTCTGGCAGTGGAGAGCTGCCCACACCCCTGCCCGGCCGCTCCTCATCCCACCCGGCTGCTCCCCATCCCACCCGGCTGCTCCGCAGGCTCCCGGGGCCCAGGCTGCGTGCACCGTGGCTGCCTTGGCTTCCTCTCCTGTCGTCTCCACCTCCCCAGGCTTGTCTGTGTGGACTTCCTGCCTCCCCAAGGCCCCAGAACAAGCCCAGGGCAGGCCCCGGCCCTGGCACTACTGGGCTCCACGCCCGAGGGTGCAGGAGCCAGAGTGTGTCTTGCACGCCGCCCTCACTTCTGGGTGTGCCATGTCAGCCAGGATTTCCTGGGGGGGGGGGTGGGGTGGTGACAGTCTGGGTGCTGGGTCGCTCTGGGCATGAGGACAGGGACAGGGCCGTCACAGGGTGATTGTGGCCCAGCCCGTGCTCACCCCGCTGGGCCAGGGCCACCCTTCAGAAGCCCCAGACACCAACTCTGGGAGCCCAGAGGTTTCCGCAGGTGTGTTTCCAGCTGTTGTCACTTCCCCGGGACTTTGTCCCCTGCATGCTGGAGGCCACTTGATACGGGGTATTGTTTCCACGGAGTGTTTTGTTGGCTTTTCCAAAGCTCAGGTTTCAGGATCCTCACTGTAGGAAATTCGTGAATTTCAGAGAGGAACCCGTGAAGCAGAACGCTCAGACTCCCAGCGGTCCCCACGGTCCCCACGGTCCCCACGGTCTCCATGGTCCCCACGTTGGTTTAGGGGGGATTTAGGCCCCAAGCCAAAAACGTGCCCTTGTGGCACAAAACACCTTGCCTTACCCCAGTGCCTACTACCCCATGGCAAACCCGGACACTGATGTCCCAGGAGCCCCGGGCTGTAGGGGGTGGTGGACAGGGCCCCGTGGGGAGTGGCCGTCTGCTCCTGGTCACTGGGGGCCCTCCCAGCCCTGGACCTCCATGGGGGGCCGGGGTCCTCATCCCTCCTGGATCCTAACCTTGCCCACCCTGGGACTGAGTGCCTGGCGCTGGCATGGACAGACACCTGTTGCACATGTCTTCCCATGTGTGTGCCGTGTGGTTTGGTGCATGTGTATATGCATGGGTGTGAGTGTGCATTTGTGTGTGTGCACGTGTGCACGCCCACATGTGTGCATCTGCGTCCACTAGACTGGGGCTCCCACCTCCCTGTGTCCCCAGAGCCCAGCCCTGGCCTGGCTGCTCAGTGGGGCTTTGATGGTCGCCTGTGGCTCCTGGGGGTCTTTGCTGCCTGCCCCCACCTGGCTGTCTTCCCTTGAGCCCGGCAACTCGTCCCCTGCCCAGCGCTGTCCCTGTGTCGTCCATCCCCTGCCTGACCACGGGCCTGGGGCAGAGGGCTTGCGGGGGCGAGTGCGCTTCCCCCGCGTCCCCCACCGCCTGCACCAGCGGCCCTGGAAGGACATTTCAGGAATTGAATTACCAGCAGCTCAGTGCTGGTGGAATCCAGGAATAGATTATTTGATTGTATCTGTTGGAAGTCATTGCCACAACCGGCTTCATTTTCTTAGCCGACAGCTGAACCGAGGGGGAGGCGACAGCAGGGAATGCCATCATTACTCGATTTTCCCAAAAGTGCATCTCGGAGCTGGCGGCAGCCTGTGGCCTCCCCCTGCACTGGGAGAGCTTGAGACGCCTTGCTGCCTCTGGCCGGGCCCAGACGGGCGGGCACCACATCCTGCCAGATGCGCGACTCTGCCCCGGCCCCTCGGGAAGAACCCACCTGTCCCCAGGGAGCCACTCACGGACTGCGCTGTTGGCTGCAGCTGCGGGAGCCTGGGGACCCCCTCCTCCAGCCCGGGGTCCTGGGAAGGTGGTCGCCCTCCCTGGGGTCCATAGAGCAGAGCGAGGGGTCGCACAGATGGGCACTGATAGGGCTCCGGGGCAGCCCAGGTGTTATGTGGGGGAACCGAGGTAGGGGTGGGGGGAATCTCTGAGGTCTTCTCGGAGGAGGCGGCAGTTAAGCCAGTCCATTGGAAACTGTCACCAGTTTCTTGTTAGTCAAATGGTAATGCATATGCGTATGCTCTGAGTGAGGGAACAGACCTGGCCCTGTTAGGCAACCCTGGCGTGTCCTTGAGCACACCCCACTACTTGAAACGTACTCCTTAGTGTTTTGGAAAAAGCCACTTACTCCTTCCAATTATAGCCGATCTCCATGTGCGGTGCCCCCCTGGGCCACTCACCTTCAGGAAATGTACTGGGTCAGGCCCCCAGGGTGGTGGGGATCAGATGCTGCGCGGGGCCCTCGTGGGGCCTGCGTGTTCCCGCGTGGGGCCTGCGTGCCCGGATGGCCCCTTCCCGTTGTGAGTGATGTCCTTCCGTTTCAGTCGGAGTCCTGGCGTGAGGGGGCCCCCAGGCCGGGGTGTGCGGGTCGGGGAGCAGCCTGTGTCCACCCACGGGTGCTCACGGGTGCCAGTGGAGCCCCCTGACCCTGGCCTGTCGTTGACGCTGTCCCTGCGTCCTGGGCAGCACAGGGGTGCGGAGTTGGGTGTGGGCAGGAAGAGGCTGGCGTGAGCTGCCCAGCCGCCTGGTGCTGTGGCAGGGTCCAGCTTGTGGGACTGACTGCGGCTGTGGGCCAGCCCTCCAGCGAGGCTGCCCACGGCTGGGACGCCTGGACACGTGGGGCAGGCTCTGGGCCTGAGGCGGCAGCCAGCACTGGCCTCGTGCAGGGTGCCTGAGCTGCCAGGTACACGCGGGTCTCAGCCGTGGTGAAGCCCCCAGCACGCGTGTGCCTTGGGCGGAGCCCCGCACCAGGGCCGCCAGGGGTGGGGCAGGGCAGGGTGGGGTGTGTGCCGCTGTGGGGTTTGTGAGAGGAGGGAAGTGGGCACGCCTGAGCCCTGTGCCCCGGCCTCTGCTCGGAAAGAGGCTCCCGTAGCTTCTGTAGTCTGCCTGGTTCCTGGGGTTCTCTGTGTGCCCTGATCGCACCCCGGGGAGCTTATCTGGGTCTGGGGCAGGTGGCGGGGGCGGGGTCTCCCGCATGGGGAAGAGGCCCCAGCTGCTCCACGGCCGTGCGTTGCCACTGCACAGCCTGGTGACTTCTGGCAGTGGGGCTGTGCACACGGTGGCCGTCTTTGCCCGGCTCTCGCCCGTGCCAGGTGCGGTGCCCTGGACGGTCCCCATCCGCCGTCTCCAGCCAGCCCAGCTGTGGGCGTGCGGTGCCTGCGGTGCCAACCTGGTGGACACAGCCTTGGCCACAGCTTGACCCCAGGAGTCCTGGTTGGGTGGGGGAGGCAGGCGCCACAGCCACGGGGACCCCATCCCCACCCAGGCTGCCCTGCCCAGCGTGGCCCTCGCCGCATCAGGTGAGCTCAGCCCAGCGAGCCCTTCCCCCCACCCCCGAGGCTGGCGCGGGTCCCGTCACCTGTGCTATGCCTCAGACCCACCAGCGAGGTAACAGTGACAGCTGCTGCTGCTCCCTGCTCAGGACAGATCTGGGGTCTGGGGGCCGCCTCAGGGGTCTGCAGCCAACTGGTCTCTGGGCCTTGGAGCTGCTGCCTCTGAAGCTCCCAGCTGGCCCCCCAAGGGGGCGGGGCCTGACCAGGGGCCTCCACTGGGGGCTGCTGTGCCGTCCTGCAGGCTGGCCTGACCCTTGGACAGGTGCAACGCAGGGGGCTGGGGGCCCAGAGTGGGCAGGGCACGAGAAGGGTTTGGGCAGGCTGAGCTGCGGCAAGAGCCCCTGCCTGGGGTGAGAGGCAAATAGGGAAACTGAGGTTTGGGGGCAGGCAGGGCCGAGCGGGCTCAGGCCCTGAGGGTCTCCAGTGGGGACGTTTTGCTGCCGCCCATGAATAAGTCACCAGGTGGGTGCCAGGCCTCGAAGCGTCCTCGTCATCACCTGACTTGATCATGGGGAATTAAACTTTCAAGGGCTCCAAAGTGACGAGCGACAGACAGCTTCCCGGGAACCGGAGACGGGCGCCGGGCGGCTCCCGGTGTGGATGTCGGAGTCCCTGCCCCGGCTTCCCAGCGTCTCAGGATCCCAAGGCAAGGACAGACGGCCCCCTTGCTCCTGCCCACCCCCCCACCTTCCCTGTCGGCCCCGAGAAGCTGCTGCACTCCCATCTCCCTCCTGGGGGGGGGGGTGGCCCCTCCTGGCGGCTTATTTATGCGTCCGCACGCAGAGGGAGTCCAGCTCCTCCTCCCCCAAGGACCTTGTCACGCGCAGGGTTTGGATCCCAGGGCCCAGGAGAACGTCTTGTGCAGACCCGCCCCTCAGTGGGGCCCCGTGGGGTTGCCTTGGTGATGAACTTGGCCCCTATTGCTCTTGAGTTCCTGGAGCCCCAGCCTGGCCACGTCCTGGCCCCAGGGCTGCTGACGGGGCTTCCGCCCGCCTCCGACTCCGGCAGGCTCCTTCCATCCTTCAGGGTCCTGGCTGTGGCTGCGTGGATGAGGTCAGAGCCAAACCCCCGGGGCAGCAGGCCACAGGGTTTTAGCAACGTGAGTGATGTCACCATGTGTCGGAAAGTCGGCCGACGGCGGGGTCGGAAGCTGTGCCTCACCACCGAGGGCCCGTGGTCTTCCTGCTGGTTCCTGTGCAGTGCAGGCTTCTCTGTCACCAGGCTGACCATGGCCGTGGCCATGGAGTGGTGGCAGAGCCCTCCCGCAGGGAGCCCGCAGCTGGCCAGGAGCAGGATTTGCAGAGCTGAGCTGGGCTCCTGCCCTCAGGAGCACCCAGGTGCACGCAATGCACCTGCCGCCTGTAGAGGCAAGCGTTGAGCCCGTGTGAGCAGCGTCGGGTGGGACGGGAAGGTGGCTTGGACCGTGTGGTTCTGAGAAGGCCCCTCGGAGCGGCCTGAGCTGGTGCCAGCGCCGGGGAGGTGGCGGGTGCCTGAGCCCAGTCACTTCCCCTGTGGCTGTGCTGGCAGCCATCTTTATTCGTTGTCTGGTCGGTGGGGCGGGGGCTTCTTGGCTGTCTTCAGGCAGGGCGTGGGTGCCCTACCATAACAGGGAGGGAGGGAGGCCAGCAGGGGGCTGCGAGCTGGAGGACACCCCCCGCCCACGCCAGCCACCCAGGCGGCCCCTGGGAGCAGCCCAGCCTGCTTTGCTGGGGAGGAAATACTGGGAAACCATAGGAGAAGAAAGAGGGCAGGGGAGGGACAGTGTCCACCCAGGATCCCAGCCGGGAGGTGGCATTTTGGTGACTCCCCCCGGGGCGGCTCCTGTGGTGTAGACCGAGTTTCACGGGTGCGGTCTCTCCTACCGGCTGACCTGTCCACGCAGCAACCCTGTTATCCTATGGAGCTCGGCCAGGACGGAGGAGACAGGAGCTTCTGCCCAGATGCTCAGCCGGGGTCCCGGGGCTGGGCTGGGGCTGGGGGCGGGGGCAGGGGGCCTGGGGCAGGCCCTGTCTGTATAGGCCACTGGGGGCAGGGGTGTGCACCCCACCGTCACTCCTGCGTCACAGCAAAGCACTTGGCCAAGAACCCTGAAGGCAGCCGCCATGTGGCTGAGGTGAGCGCGTGAGGTCAGAGCCCCCATGGTGTGACCCCCCCCACCCATGTCCTCTTGGCCACCGAGGGACCTGGGAAAGCTGCGTGCCTTCCAGGCTTGTTTCTTGGCCGTGGGACAGGGACAGGGCTGTGCCCCCTTGTGCAAGCTGGGGAGGAAAATGAAGCCGGACTCAGCCCAAGAGGGCGCCTAGGCGTGGCTGGCGCTCCCCGGCCGTGCGGTCCCCCCCGTCCTTGGTTTCTATCTGGAAAACAAATGATGGATTTGCTGGAAAATTTCAGGAGAGGCGATGGAGAGAGAATGCATTTGATTTTAGCCGTAGCCACTTATTACGTGTAGTTTCTTCTTTTATTTTAAATGAGAGAGAGTGACACACCCCCATCCACTGTCACTCCCCAAACGCCAGCACAGGCCCAGGGCAAAGCTGGGGCCAGGAACTCAATGCAGGTCTCCCAGATGGGAGGCAGGGACCCAACCCCTGGACCCCAACCCCCAGAGCCATCGCCCGCTGCCTCCCAGGGTCTGCGTTAGGAGGCTGGGGTCAGGCTCCCCCCGCTCCCCCAATCGTACGCAGGTGCTCCTATGTGAGAGGTGCATTAACCGCTGGCCCAGTGGCCGCCCAACACAGCTCTGAGAGAATTCCGTTCTTGTGCTGAGACTGTCTTGGCTGGTCACACAGCTGTGTACACTGATCAAAACTCACTGAGCCATTGGCCTAAAAAAGGGGGAATTTCATTGTATGTAGAACTGTACCTTGGGGCTGGTGTTCTGGGGCAGGGGGTTAGGCCATCACCCACAGCGCCGGCGTCCCATATGAGCGCTGACTTGAGTCCCGGCTGCTCCCTTCCCATCCAGCTCCCTGCTGTGGCCTGGGAAGGCAGTGGAAGATGACCCAAGTCCTTGGACCCTGCACCCACATGGGAGACCCTGACTCCTGGCTCCTGGCTTCAGATCAGCTCAGCTCCGGCTGTTACAGCCAACTGGGGAGTGAACCAGCGGATGAAAGACTGACTCTCTCTCTCTCTCTCTCTCTGCTTCTCCTCTCTCTGTGTAACTCTGACTTTTAAATAAATAAATAAATCTTAAAAAAAAAAAAAAAGCCACCTCGGTTCGTGGCCTAATTGCCAAGGCCTTGGCGGAGTTCCCTTCCTGGCGCGTGCTCCTTTGTCCCAGCAGTGCCCTGCTGTCCCGTATTTAGGCTGTGTCCTAGAAAGCACCACTGGATTTTCAGTCATTTGGAAGAGAGAGAGAGAGAGAGAGAGAGAGAGAGAGAGATTTTCTAGCCGCTGGTTCACGTCTCGAATGCCTGTAGCACCCAGGGCTGAAGCTGGGGGCCGAAACCCCATCCGGGTCTCCCGCGTGGGTGGCAGCACCCAGTCACTGAGCCATCACTGCTGCCCCCCAGGGTCTGCTCTCCCAGGAAGCTGGAGTCAGGACTTGGAGCAGGGTCTCCACCTGGGCGCTGGTGTGGGAGGGGGCGGCTGAGCAAGGGGCGCGTGGCCTGCCTGCGCTGTTGTGTGTCGCATGTGTCCTGCGGGCTTCGTCCCAGCAGCATGTGGGAGTGTAGCTGGCATGCTGGCTGCTCCCTGGCCGGCACCATTAGCAGCTACTCAGATCTTGTGGCCGCACCATCCCTGCCCCCGCCCCGTGGCCGTCTCTTCCCTGTGCTGTTCCACGCTCTCCAGCCACATGGGCTGCCGCTGTGCAGTCCCTGGGGTCCACCCACACTTGGCTCACTGTGTCCTGGCACTTGTCCTAGAAAACTGCTGGGGCCGGCGCTGTGGCGCAGCGGGTTAAAACTCTGGCCTGATGTGCCAGCATCCCATATGGGCGCTGGTTCTAGTCCCGGCTGCTCCTCTTCCGGTCCAGCTCTCTGCTGTGGCCCAGGAAGGCAGTGGAGGATGGCCCAAGGGCTTGGGCCCTGCACCCGCATGGGAGACCAGGAGGAAGCTCCTGGCTCCTGGCTGTGGATCGGCTCGGCTCCGGCCACTGTGGCACCCTTCTCTGCACAGCCTTCCTGCTGTGACGCAGGTGCTCTCACCTCCCCACCCCCAAAGGCCTCGCCTGGCCCTGCTTTGGGAGTTGGGGCTTCACCGTGCAGACCTGGGGCGGGGGACACAGCCTCCCGTGTGCAAGGTGCCGGCCGAGGCTGCCACCCGCGGGGCACCTGTGGTGGTTGCTGGTGCTAACGGCTCCTTGGAGAGATGTGATGGGTGCAGGAGAGAACGAAGCAGACGGAGTCCTAACGCTGCAGGTCAGAGACCTCGCAGCAGACGGGGGCGTTTCTTCTGGACGGCGTCCGTGTCTCATCCTGCTTTTCCATTTTGTGCTGTTTCCTGGCTCATTAGGGCTTGTCAACTTCACTTAGCACTCAGTCCAGCTTTCTCATGCGTGGGACATCACACCTGGGCCCCGTGTACCTGCAGAGACATCAGGGCGCAGGTGGGAGGTGGGATGGCGCCACCCCGTGTTCTCCCTGCCAGGTGCCTGGATTCAGCGGTGGGCAGCCCCGTGGTGTCCCCTGGGCCAGCATCAAATGCCCCTCGGCCCCCTGTTTCCCAGAGGATGAGTGGGGGAGGTGTTGCTGGTGGAAGTGACCTTGGAAGGCAGGTGTGGCGCACTGTGGTGGCAGCTACGAGGCTCTGGGGCTCCCAAGCCTTGGGGTGCACGGCCCTGGCTCCCGTCCTCGGCAGAGACCTGTGGGCTACGGACTTCGGCTCTCCCAGGACCACACCTGCCCCCTTCCCCCAAGAGGCGCTGTGGGGTTCCACGACCTCCGAGACAGTTGAGTGGGCAGACCCCAGAGACCTCGCTGAATGATGGCTGCCCTTCCGCAGGCGCCACGTGGCTCTGCCCAAGGTAGGCCCACGGCTCATCCGCCTCCTTGCCAGCTGTGACAATAGCAGAGCCACTGGGGACGTGGTCCTGGAGAGCTGTCCAACCCCACAGGCTCTGCTGGGTGGGGAAGAGGAGGCGTGTGCGGGCCAGGGGCTGGCTTTGCATACGCACGTACATGCAGCTGGCATGCACCCATGCATGCGGCCATGCTGCAGCCCCTGGCAGGGTCAGAGCCGCCAGCCGGGTGGGCCCCCTTGCTGTGACCCGAGGCCTGGCAGGGACGGCCTCGCGAGGAGCTGGGCGCTGTGCAGCCGCCGAGCAGCGTCTCCCCTGGCCGCAGCGGCTTGGCAAGTCCAAGGGCAGATCTCGCTGTCCGTCAGAGCACACAGGGTCTGCTGGGGCTGGGGACGCGGCTGCTCTACCACGTGGGAGGTGGACAGGAAGCCATGTGTGTGGACCTGGGGCTTGCCACACTGCCCGAGAGCGGGGGTTTGCTGTTGGCATCTTCTGTCGTCCGCCCTGGGCTCTTGCCAGCCCGGCAGCCCTGCTGGCAGGAGCCTGCGGGCACCCAGCCCAAGGCCTCCCGGAGGAGACGCATGCAGGCCCCGGCATCCAGGGCGCTGACCACAGCCACCACTGACCGTGGCGCAAGCCCAGAGTGCTGCCTCCCTGCCCGCGGTAGGAGCTCCCAGCAGAGCTCTTCCCCACAGTCCCCTCCCCACTTCCCTCCCACCCGACCCTGCAGGCAGGCCTCAGTTGAGGTCACCTCCTCTGGGAAGCCTTCCCGGATCCCGTGTTGGGTGGAGGCTCCTCCGTGGGCCCTCCTGGCATCCTGCAGTCACCATGTTGGGCGTGTGGCACTTAACCCGGGCACCACAGCCTGCACGGGAGCCAAAACTGTTCTTGGTGGCTGTTGAGGTCAGAAGCCCTTGGGGTGGGGCTCGGTTAAGCGAGTCTGGACCACCTGGAAGGATGGGTGGCGCCCACCTCCCCAGAGAGTTCAGGCGTGGGCTCCACTGGGCGCTGGGTCGGCCACTGCTTCTGGGGGCGGCCAGTGGAATGGGCAGGGCAGGAGGTGAGGTGTGCGAGGCCCTGAGCAGGGCACCCCCTGGAGCTGTGTGTGTCTGAGCCGCCGGCTAGCCCTAATCCAGGAGGGATCCCCCAGGGCTTAGCACCAAGAGAAACGGGTCTCCTGCCGGGACCTCTCCACTGGGTGACCCAGCCAGGCCCCTACCTGCTGGGGCTAGGGCTCCGTGCAGAGCCGCGTGTTCTTTGTGTGGCGTAGAGAAGGACTTGCGGTCCCCTCACCGCCTGGTGTCTCGGGCAGGGCAGGCTGTGTGTGGCCACACCTCGTCACCGTCTCTGAACAGCTGGGGGACACCCTGATGTCCTGTGTCAACTCCATGTCACCATACATGGTGCTGTGGGTGCAGCTGAGCAGACCTGCAGGGAAGGTGTGTCCACGGCAATCTTCAAGTGAGCGTGGCTTAAACGGCCGTTAGGGAATTGCCAGTCAAAACAACAGCGACACACCACTGTGCACCTGCCGGAATGGCCAGAACCCAGCACACTGACGTCACTGCTCCTGGAGAGGATGCCGGAGCCACAGGAGCTCGCAATCCTTGCTGGTGGGGCTGCGAGGTGCATGGCCGCTTTGGAAGACAACGCGGTGGTTACAGAACCAGGCAGGGTGCAGCCGCGCCATCCGGCCAGAGCGGGAACTGCTCTTACTAAAACCTGAGCGTGCCACCCTTAGCCGCTTTACCGATAACTGCCCAAACTTGGAAGCAACCAATGTGTCCTTTGGTGAGCGAGTGGACAGGCTGTGGTCCATGCAGACGGTGGACTAGGCTTCAGTGCTAAAATAAATTGAGCTATCAAGCCAGGAGACGCCATGCAGGAAACGTAAATGCGTATTATCAAGTGAAGGGAGCCGGCCTGCAAAGGCCACATCCTGTGGGATTCCGCCTGCCTGGCGTTCTAGAAAGGACACGAGACAGAGGCTCTGTGGAGGAAGGGGAGGAGGCGCGGCACAGGGACGCTGCCCCGTGTGATCCTGGGCTGCGGGGCCGTGTGTGCGTGCGTGTGTGTGTGTGTGTGATTGTGCATTTGTCAAAACCTGCGGGCTGTGCACCCCCAGGGCGAGCGCGGGGGTTTCCCACGGACGGAAGTGTGGATGTGGCTGCCCGCATGGATGCGAACCAGCCTGCCGTGGTGGGAGGGGCCTCTCGGGGCATGGGGAGGGGGACGGAAGCGCGTGGGAACCGGGTCCTTTCTACGCGGTTTTGCTGTGAACCCCTCTCTAAAAAGTTCAGTAGTTAGGAAGAACAGAGAAGTAGCCGCACGCGGAAAGCTGCGTGGGGGGCCTTGCGCGTGTCGGCCGGGGTAGGGGCTGCGGTAAAGGTAAACCAGCCCTGTTGGGAAGCTCCGGGCGTCGCCCTCGCCGCCCCCGGATGATACCCCGGATGACCTGCGGTGACTGTTCCTCGCCACCGCCAGAGAATTCGGCAGGCTGCCCGCAGCTTGCCTTGACCGAGGAGGGGAAGTGCGCCACCCGCCACTCAGCCTTCCCCGAACCCGGGGACAGTCAGGCGGGGTGTGGAGCCCAGTGGAAGCAGGGTCTCACTGTATTGTACAGGGAGGTGTGTATACAGCTGAGGTACAGAGCGGATGGCACAGGTGCGGGCAGGGCTGGGGTGTTGTGATGCACAAGGCTCTTAGCCACTCCTGTTCTACCACCTGAAGGATCCTTAGGCAGAAGCGCCCTGGGGCTGCGGTGTTTGCCACCAGGGATTTGAAACTTAAAGTCAGGTTTTCCAATTCGAGGCAGGCTCAGGAAGTTCCTCTAGGCCTCTCCGGACTCAGCCTCCCCCACATAGACCATGTGTGCCTGGCCGCAGGGCTTCCTGCTTCCCTGCGCCCACCCCGCCGGGTGCTCGGCGCTTTTCCTGGACGCCGGAAGCTTAGTTCCCTTGAGCCCCTTCCTGTCTGGGAGACGTTGGGGGCGGGGCAGGCTTTCCTGTGTGCTGAAGGGAGCGAGGCCGGGTCTGACCGGAACACCCCCTGCTGTCCCACCCCTGCCAGGCACAGCTGCCGACTGGGATGCGCGAGGGTCTCTGGAGGGTGTCGGGCCTGTCCTGTACAGGGCAGCGTCCTTGACCTCTGCCCCACCAGGTGCCGGTAGAGCCCCCCTCCCCTGCCTTGATAACCAAACGTGTCCAGGGGGCCAAACTACTCCAGCTGAGAGCCACTGGATTGTGTATATGCGTGTTAACACGTATGTGCGTGCACACTTTTACTGCTGGCGGGTCTGACTGGCAAGCCTGCCCTGTGGTCAGACTCCGCTTCCCGGTACTCGCCCCCAGCCTTTCAAGCAAATGCCAGTGTCAGGCAGGTGCAGGACGAGCCCGACCTCCGCCCCCCCCCCGGGGCGCGGCTGGAAGAAAAGGTGTTTTCTCCGCCATGTCCAACAAGCCGCTTGGGCAGAGTGACCGCTTCCCGCTTGCAGCCCTGGGGGACAGGTGCACTGGGAGACGGACTTGGCTCACCTGCCTGGACGAGGGGGCCTCCTGGCAGGTGTGTGGCTTCACGCTGCGGGTGCTGCCTGTGTGCTCCGGGCCAGGTCCTGTGCTGGCCACCTGGCGGGGCCCCTCCCCCTCGGGGCTATGCTTACTAATCACAAGTCCCAAAAGAGCTGCGAACTGATGGCGGGGCCAGTGCCGTGAGAGGAAGCCGCAAGGTGCCAGGAAACCGGCAGCTGGGAGCCGGGGGATCCCCCAGGGAGGGCCCTGCAGCTGGGCCTGGCGGGGAGCAGCTCCCTGGGGGGTGGGGGGTGGGGAGGGCTCCAGGCACAGGACGCACTCCGAGAGAGCCTCTGGTTGTGCTTCCCAGTTGAAGTGAGCAGGGCGGGACTGGACTCGCACGGTGCCTGCTGGGAGTCGGCTCTGCCGGGCGTTGGCGTGCAGGTGACTTGCCATCTTGCCCTGGGGCCAGGACAGGCCGAGACCCTGCCCTAGGCCTGGCCAGCTGCGATTGCACCCCAGGGGCTGACTCCAGGCCCCCAGCGCTTCCTCTTGCAGATGGGCGCTTGTGACAGATGCATACGCTGCGCGTCCCCGGAGGCTGGTACAAACTGGAGCCCCACAACTCCCAGGGACCGTGCCGGGCACTTGTGCAGGTGCATGGGCGGGGCCTGGGCCGGCCGTCTACGTGGGTGCCGGCGGGGTCCTGCGCCTGCCTCGCTGAGCCGGGCCACTAATGGGACTCCTGGAGCCTTTTGGGTGTTGGTGGCGGCGGCGGCGGCTCATTTGTGGGGAATGAATTATTTATGACTGTTTGCAGATGCTTATTCCTTCATCACAGGCCCCCGCGTGTTCTGGGCGCCTGATGAAGTGGCTTCAGCAGGCGCGTGTGGCTGCACCCCCTGCCGTCCTGGACACCTGTGTCCAGGCTGCTGACGTGCAGGCTGCATTTGGGGGGTGGTTCCACGCTGCCCACACGGGTCCCTCCCACTCCCTGCCCCAGAGCACCCGCGGGCTGGGTTTGAGGCTGGGTTTGAGGGTCCTCTGACACTGATCTCAGTCCCACGGTGGGCTCAGTCAGCCTCAGCCCTGCCCCGAGGTCTCCGTGCACCTGCCGCCATCTGTCCTGCCCGGGCTCCCAAGCTGATGCCCAGGTCCGTCGCTCAGGAGCCCACCAGGGCCCCCTAATGCTGAGCACGCCCTGTGAGCCACCCGGCCCTCGCCTCCCAGCATGCCTTGCACCGGCTCCCTACTTGGAGCCGCGCGCCCACTGGTTCATTCATTTAACAGAACTGGCCCTGCTGCAGCTGCCATGCAGGCCCTTAGCGATGGGGGAGCCAGGCCCCGCCTCTGATTGCAGCCGACAGGTGCCAGGCAGGCCGCAGCAGGGCCCCCGGGCTCCGGGACCTGGGTGAGGCAGGGTCTTTCACCCCGTGGGGTGATGGGGCCCTCCAAGGCCAAGCCAGGGGTCTGGGCCCCGAGGCTGTAATTGGAGTGAGGGGGACACCTGGAGCCCCTCTGCCCGCCCACTGCCCTCCCTCCGTCGGGAGCAGCCTGTGCAGCTCTGTGGTGTTGGCTTAACTGTGGAACCACAGGGTGGGCCACGATGAGTGGTTTCCCTTCCGTCTCCTGGTCTCCTGCTTCCTCCCTCCCAGCCGAGCCCTTTCCGGTCCCGAGAGCAGAGGTGGAGTCCCGCGGGGCCTGCGGAGCGGCCAGCAGGGGTGGAGTCCCGCGCACGCACGCAGAGGGCCCTGTGGGAGTGGCCGGCGCCCGCCTGCCTCTCTTCCCTGCCCTCCTGGGACCCTCGGGCGCCCCGCCTCCCCCCGCCTTCCCCCTCCTCCCCGCACTGGGGGTCTCTGAGGTCCGCTCAGCTGCAGAGGTGGCCGAGACAGAGCCCCGACAGGCTGGGCAGGGTTGGGATGGCCGTGCCCAGCACTGTTGCCCCCGGCTGCCTCCTTGTTCTGAGGTTGGCAAAGCCTCAACTGCTCTTCCTCTCTCCCTCCTGGTCCCTCCGGGCCACACGAGAGCACCAGAGCCGGCTCTTGACGCCCCTGGGGCTGGGGTTGGTGCCTTGGGGAGCTGTGGGGGGGGGGGGGCGGTGGTGCCCAGGGCTCGGGGGTTCCAGGCAGTCTGTTCATGGGCAGCAAACCGTTTGGTTTCCTTCCTGCCCACGGGGGTTGTGCGTGAGCAAGCAGGAGCCTCAGCACCTTCAGCAGAGACCTGTGCCCCCCGCCCCTCCCCCAGGGCCCAGGGGTCCCCTCCTCCCTTTCTCGGGTGCCTGGCGTCTCGTAGAGGAGGTGCTTAGAGTAAAACGTGAAGCCCTCGGCCTGCCTGTGTCTTGGGGTCGGGGCCTGTGTGCCCTGTGCACGGGACTGCCCCGAGGGTTTGCGTCCAGGCCCCCGCATCGTCTTGGCCTCAGCGTGCCCCCCTCAGATGCGTGTGCTGACACTGAACTCCCGGCAGGGTGGTCTCGGGGACCGTGGGCGTGGGGTTAGTGTGTTTGTGAGCTGTGGCATACAAACGTAGACCTCGACGCTGCGTTTGCCAGATTTGTCTGTGTCGGGGTCAGTGACGTTCATTCTCATTGCTCTATGGGAATCCATGGGTCCCCGTCTCGCGTAGATGCACACCGGGGCAGTGACCAGGATGCAGCGCTGCGGCGTGCTGGCTGCTGGACATACGTCCGTGTTTCTGTTGGGGTACGCCAGGAGCTGCGTCCCCGGTTCAGGTGTGCAGTCACCGGTGGAGAAGTGGCCATACACGTAGCTTCCTGTGTGCCAAGAGCTCAATGCCCTGGTGGAAGCAGAAGACAGCCCACCCCGCGGACATCCGGGTCCCTGGCGCAGGGCCACACGCGGCTCAGGCTCACGCTCGCTGTTTCTTGGTGCCCTTTCCAGCCCTGCCTGCCGTGTGGCACCTGTGGTGTGGGTGTCCCAGCTGGACTCCTGGCCTTCCCTCCGGGAGCCCTGTGCCGGTTGGAGGTTGGCAGCCGGCTCTGTGCCCCTGCAGGAGGCAGGCTGCCCTGAACCCAGCTTCCTGCGCTGAGCAGTGGGCGAAATCTCCTGTAGGGAGGCAGGCCCTTGTGGGAAGTGAGTGTGCCAGCCCGTTACCCGGGGCCCGTGCTAGAATCCGCCACGCGTAAACCACCGTCACCTCGGAAATCGTGTTAATCCCCAAACCGTCTCTGACCTCAGACCTCATTAAATTTTTTCCTCCCTAAGGGACTTTGCTTCCTGATTAAATTGGACTTCAGACTATATTAGAATAATTTGTCATCTCTGAGCACACGCTGCCCTGGTGTGGACCGACAGTAGAGGCCGTTATGCGGTTCCCGTGGTCTCGGCGCTGGCGGGGGGGGGATTGTGCCGGGGCCGCCGAGGGGAGACACGGCTCTGCCTACGCTGCCACCTGCCGTGTTCCCCCTCCCCGCCCCTGCTGAGCTGAGAGCTCCCACAGGGGCGTCCCCTTGGGAGCACGCGTAAGTCCTCTGCAGTGCTGGTGTCCCACATGGCCGCCGGTTCGAGTCCCAGCTGCTCCACTTCCGATCCGGCAGCTTATTAACCTGCTGCACCCCGGCCCGTGGCCGTTCAGTCGTCTCAGCATCTCCTTCCCTTGGGGAGGGGGAGGTCTTGGCTCCCTGTGGGAAAGCACTTAACCGGGCTGGTGTTGTGGCGTAGTGGGTAAAGCCACCGTCTGCAGTGCCGGCATCCCATATGGGTGCCGGTTCGAATCCTGGCTGCTCCACTTCCGACCCAGCTCTCTGCCATGGCCTGGGACAGCAGTGGAAGATGGCCCAAGTCCTTGGGCCCCTGCACCCACGTGGGAGACCCAGAGGAAGCTCCTGGCTCTGGCTTCGGATCGGTGCAGCTCCGGCTGTTGTGGCCAATTGGGGAGTGAACCAGCAGATGGAAGATCTCTCTCTCTCTCTCTTTCTGCCTCTCCTTCTCTCTCTCTCTAACTCTGGTTTTCAAATAAATAAATAAATCTTCTTTAAAAAAAAAAAAAAAAGCCCTTAACCAGCGATGTGTGTGGCTTCGTCACCCGCGAGCTTTCAGTCCCGTTTTTCTGTGACGTGCGTCTCTCCCCGCCGGTTCCAGCAGGCTCCGGGGGCGGTCCTCTGTGGTGGGTTCAGAACTGGGAAGTGTGGCCCCTCCCTCCTTTCCTCCGGGATCGTTTGAGTATGCTGGGTCCTTCATGTTTCCCTGTGAATTTTGAAGTCAGCTTTTCAGTTTCTACAAGAAAGTAAGCTGGGTTTCTCTTGGGGCTGGCTGTGAACCTGCAGGTCACTTTGGGGATAGTTACGCTCTTAACAACCTTAAATCTTCCAGTTAATGAATGTCGGACTTTTTTCTGAATTTTTTTAATTTTCCTTCATTTTTTTCAAATGAAGTCCTGATGGCCACTTGGAAGGTGCTTGACCTTGAGCGAGTACTTTGCTGCTCGGTACCTTAGTTTTCCTGTCTGTAAATTGGGGGTGTTCATTACGCTTACTCCCTACCACCCTTGCAAGGATTCCAGCGCATCAGGCAAACACACAGAAAGCTTATGCACGGGTGTGAGCTGCGATGTTATCACACCGTGCCCAGGGAGCGAGGGGTCCCCAGTCTGTGTCTGGAGTTGGACAGAGAAGGAGAGTTAGCCCACCGGAGTTAGCCCAATGCTGGGTGTCTGGAGTGCTGTGGCACAGCTGTAGAGGGTGGGGGTTGGGGACGGTGGTTGGGCACCCAGGAAGCTGACTGTGCAGATGCCCCGGTGCCCTGGGGCTGCTCCTACCGGGCCCTGGCCCAGGGAGGCACCGTCAGGGCAGCTGGGCCTCAAGGAGGAAGCCGGGGTGACGAGGGCCCATCTGCCGGTGCCAGCCCAGACACAAGGGAGCCTCAGGGCTGAGGACCTGGAGGGGCTGCCCTGTGGGATTGGGCACTGTCGAGAGCTGGTCCCAGCCTGGCCTGGGTATGCTGGGTTCCCTTGAACTGGGGACACCCTGCAGAATGCCAAGGGCCAGGCGTGGACACGACTTCGTCTGCAGAGGTCCAGGGCACTCAGCCAGAGGGTGACGCTGGGACACGTGACCCCTGACCCCACACTGGCAGACCACAGAGCCACAGCCATGATCAGTGCTGCGCCGGCTTTGTGATAGCCGTGACCCCCTGAGGGGTGGCCTGGACCTCTCAAAAGCTGGGGCCCCCCTGATGGGCACATGGGGGGCAACCAGACGGCAGGCGGTGGGCTCCGGGCGGCGTGTCAGGTCCCGTGTGACCTGTTTGTCTTCTCTTCCAGGGGCATGGTCTAGTGGCCCAGCCAAGGACGCGGAAGCAGCCCCCGGAGGTCCCGCCCCCTGCTCCATCTCAGCCTCCGCTTGGCCTCAGGTGAGTCCTGCGCAGGTGGGGCTGCGTGGGAAGTGGGGGTGGGAGCCGCCTGCTGCTCCCCAGCCCGGGTCCCCAGGGTCACTGGCCCTTGTTGCCAGGTGCTCGTGTCTGGGGGCTGTAAGTGCCGAGAATGAACCCCCAGGACGCACGAGAGGAGGACGGAGGGGACATCTTGGCCTCGATGCTGCTTGTGGCTTCTGTACCCAGATCCGGAAGCTGGCTTCTCCCAGGCCCGCGGCCCCTCCCCAGCAGGTGCCGTCCCACAGCCGTGGACCCCCTACCCCAGCAGGGGCTGTGCCAGGGCCGTGGACCCCTCCCCCAGCAGAGGCTGTGCCAGGGCCATGGACCCCTACCCCAGCAGGGGCCGTGCCAGGGCCGTGGACCCCTCCCCTCCCCCAGCAGGCGCTGTGCCAGGCCCGTGGACCCCTCCCCCACCAGGCGCCGTCCCACGGCCGTGGACCCCCTACCCCAGCAGGGGCCATGCCAGGGCCATGGACCCCCTACCCCAGCAGGCGCCGTGCCAGGGCCATGGACCCCCCCTCCCCCAGCAGGCGCCGTGCCAGGCCCATGGACCCCTCCCCCAGCAGGCGCCGTGCCAGGCCCATGGACCCCTCCCCCAGCAGGTGCCGTGCCAGGGCCGTGGACCCCTCCCCAGCAGGCGCCGTCCCAGGGCCGTGGACCCCTCCCCTCCCCCAGCAGGTGCCATCCCAGGGCTGTGGACCCCTCCCCCAACAGGCGCTGTGCCAGGCCCGTGGACCCCTCCCCCAGCAGGCGCCGTGCCAGGGCCATGGACCCCCTACCCCAGCAGGTGCCATCCCAGGGCCATGGACCCCCTACCTCAGCAGGTGCCGTGCCAGGCCCGTGGACCCCTCCCCCAGCAGGTGCCATCCCAGGCCCGAGGACTCCATACCCCAGCAGGCGCCGTCCCAGGGCCATGGACCCCCTACCCCAGCAGGTGCCATCCCAGGGCCGTGGACCCCCCTCCCCCAGCAGGCGCCGTCCCATGGCCATGGACCCCTACCCCAGCAGGGGCCATCCCAGGGCCGTGGACCCCTCCCCCAGCAGGCGCCGTCCCAGGGCCATGGACCCCCTTCCCCAGCAGGTGCCATCCCAGGGCTGTGGACCCCCCTCCCCCAGCAGGCACCGTCCCAGGGCCGTGGACCCCCTACCCCAGCAGGCGCTGTGCCAGGGCCCTCAGCCCTCCCTGGCGCTCATCTGCCGCCTGCAGGGCACGTGGGGCCCCTCGGCTGGGTGGACGCAGTGCCCCTCCCTCCCAGTCCTCCTATGAGTGTCCTGCAGGGCGTGGGCCCAGCAGTGGCTCCTGCTCAGCCCTGATTCCAGGGGGAAGCTGTGGCTGCCCGCAGGCGCCTCCCTGGAGCAGCTCGGCCCCCGGCCCCTGCTGCCTCCCGCTGAGCCTCCCCCCGAGACCCCTCCTTCCTGCCCTCACTTCCCTTCCCACCAGCTCAGCCTCAGCCTCTCCCCCTGCCACGCCCAGACCTCTGGCCCTCAGGGATGCCCGGCTGAACTTCCTGCCCCACAGAAGACTGGCGGCGGGAGCCCCCTGTTGCTTGTGCAGGCTCCACAGCCCCTCCCACAGTGGCTCAGGGCCTGCCAGCCCGCTGTGCACCGATGCTCTGTGCGGGCTCTGGGTCCCGGGTGAGGACCCCCGGGGCTGGCGTGGTCCCTGCGGGTCTGGCTTTGTGTCTTAGCCTCCCTTCCTTTGCTGGATGGTGGTGGCCGCCAACATGCCTTCCGGGGAGGATGGGACAGCAGTCCTTGAAGTGAGTGTCAGGGCCAGGCAGGGCCGTGTCCTCCTGGGTGCTGCCCTCGGGCGACTGTTTGGGTGGCTCATTACTATTCACTGCCCCCCTGCCCCGCCTCTGCTGACCTTGGGTGCTGGGACCTCACTGAGACAGGTGGCCCATCAGGTCCATTGTCAAAGGCAAGAGGAGGAGGCAGCAGTGAGGGAGGACTTGAAGGGGGGTGGGGATGATGACCTGCAAGCCTCGCCCAGCCCCCAGGACCCTCATCACCGACTGCATCGATGCAGTCTGGGAGAAGCCATTGTCCAAGACCTGTAGGAGGTACGGGGGAGCAGCCTGTGCAAAGGGCCTGTGGTGTGTGTGAGGGGCAGCCAGAGGGATGAGAACCGAGGCCAGCACTCGCAGCACTGACCAGCGAGGAGCAGGTGCGGGCAGAGTCTCGGAGCCACCAAAGCACACCACCCCACAGACCCGTGGGGTCCTTTAAGAGTGAGCCCTCCACACAGGACCAAACCTTTGTTTAGATCCGTCTGGCAACCATTCTCCTCTAGGCTGCCAGACGAGGAGGAGCCAGAGATATAGGGCCATGCATGAGCAGGATCTGGGGGGCCTCCTGCTGGAGGCGACTGGTTGACCAGTTGACCCGTCTGCAGGCCCCAGGTGGGCATCTCCTAGCACAGCCTGTGGGGGCACACGGTGGGCCTGGCGCAGGCGCCCTCCTGTGTGGTACATTGAGGGCTATTTTTAGGGCGACTTGGATGACTTTGCATTATGACTTCCTGTGGGCGTCGCCTGTGGCCTCAACCCTCACGAGCGTTGTGGGCGGTGTGCACACGCTTGAGCCTGCGCCATGTGCATGCATACCTGCGTGCACACACACACACGTGCACACACACCGTCTGGTGGGCAAGCACGACTTGGCTCGCCTATCTTGCCAGCCGTGGACTCGGTGGAGGGACAGGTGTCGCCTCCCCAGCCTCTGCCCCAGGTCAGGACCCATGCGAGGTGCCGAATCAGAGTCCCGTGCTCCCCCCATGCAGGGGACGTAAAAGGCGGTGCCTCATTCGCTCCCCACCCTGAGCCAGGTGTGAGCCCTCTGCTCTGGCCCAGACACGGCACCAGTCTCCCCATGCCGATCCTTCTTCTCCCTCCCCAAGGCTTGTCCAGCTGGCCCAGGCCAGCAGCCTGGGGGCCAACTCGGATGTTGCGTCTGTTCTCCCGTGCCCCCTTGAGTAGTCCTGGACTTGTCAGACCCCTGTGCCAGTTTTGGGGCTCTTTCTTCAAAACCCACAAGGAGGGCTCACTGGGCTGTGCTCAGGGGCCACAGAGCTGCCCTGTGGCCCCCAGATCCGCGTGTGTATGGGAGCTTCCTGGAAGGCGCGCCCACGAAGGGGGGGCGGCCCTCCTCCCTCCCTCCCTCCCTCCCTCCTTCTCTGGCTTCCTTCCTTGCTCCCATCAAACAATTGCTGTGTCTTCCTGTGTTCCAGGCGTGTGCTAATTGGTCACGGGGCTGTTCCCAGCCGCACCCTGGGTAAACGGAGCCCCGCCCCATGTCCTCGGGGAAAGGGTCGGCAAAGGACGCGGCCCAGCCTGGAAGCTCCAGGACAGGAGTCCGTGGGCCCGGCAGAGGGCTGCTGCCTCCCGTCTTGCCCCCTGCCCCAGCACCCAAGCTCCGTGCCTGGCAGGGGGAGGGGGCAGCCAGTCGGTGTTGGGGGAGGAAGGAGGGAATCCGTGCCAACCCCAGCCACGTGGAGGGCGTCTTCCTTCCAGGAACCCTGGGGCTGCCCGGGCTTCCGCTTAGTAGGTGCTCAGCGAACACGCGTGGGTGACCCCTTCGGTGTGTGGGTGGTCACTGCCCACAGCCCTGCAGGATCCGGTGCGGTGGGGTAGGCGTGACCGGTCTGCGGTAAACACAGGCTCTGCCCAGGGACGGCCCGCCCCTCGCCGCTCCGCCTGGCATTTCAGCCCGCTGATGTCACTGGCTGGGAATGACTTACTGTTTGTATTTCTTTCCAGAGACGTTAAGCATGAATCAAACAGCATACGAGATGATTCCTGGTTTTCTCCTGAGTTTAAAAAAATATATATTAGGCAAGAGTTTTGGGAGCCGTGTGCTGGGCTGTAAGGGGACACCAGGCAGTCTGTGAGCGTAGCCGTGGGCAGTGCATCCCAGGGTGGACGTGGCCCTGTGGCCAGGCTGCTACGCACAGCTTCTGCTCACAGCCGCTCATCAGAGCATGCTCCACCTCGTTCATTTGGGGACCGTGGGTTGGAGAATCGGAACTGGTTTGCTTGAAGCAGTTGCGGGCAGAGTTGCAGCTTCTGTGGTCTCCTGGGACAGAGCTGAGCGGGAGGATGCGCCCCACGCGTGGACCCCTCGCTGCCGGTCAGGGAGCGGAGCCCTTGGGTGCCCGGGCAGCCCCTGCTGGGGATGACCGTGGGCGCCTCCCTTCATGCCGGGGCCTGGTGCATGGGGATCTGGGCCAGCCTAGCGGAGAGCGGTGCAGTGCATGGGAAATGTGACCTGTATTGTTCTCCCTAAAAATAGGACATTCCTGCGAGTGAAATCCTAGTCGTTCCAGCCTGCTGTATGGGGAAGGCGCCCCTCAGGGCAGCCTGGTCCTGACTGTGTGCCCGCCCGCAGGGGGCAGGACGGGGGAGGCGCACCTCAGAGCAGCCCTGTCCTGGCTGGGCGCCTGCCCGCGGGGAGCAGGACAAGGGCTGCCTTTGGACCGTCAGTGGGGGCAGGCACGCTGGTGAGGGGCAGCCTGTGTGTGCATGTGTGTGTCATGGGGTGTGTGTATGTGGTGTTGAGTGTGTGTGTGGACTGGCAGGTGTGTGTGTGTGTGCAAGCACTGGCTGGTGGGTGTGTATGTGTGTGTATTGGCTGGTGGGGGGGCTGGCTGGTGTGTGTATGTGTGTGTATACTGATGTGCATGGTGTGTGTACTGGCTGGTACGTCGGGGTGCTGGCTGGTGAGTGTGTGTGTGTGTGCACTGACTGGTGGGCGTGTTCATGCTGATGTGTACGGTGTGTGTGTGTGTATACATGTACTGGCTGGTACGTGGGGGGTACTGGCTGGTGAGTGTGTGTGTATATGTGTACTGGCTGGTGGGGGTACTGGCTGGTGAGTGTGTGTGTGTGTACTGGCTGGGGTGTGTTCATGCTGATATGCACGGTGTATGTGTGTGTATACGTGTACTGGCTGGTACGTGGGGGGTACTGGCTGGTGAGTGTGTGTGTGTGCACTGGCTGGTGGGTGTGTTCATGCTGATGTGTATGGTGTGTGTGTGTGTGTATACGTGTACTGGCTGGTACATGGGGGGTACTGGCTGGTGAGTGTGTGTGCGCGTGCGTACTGGCTGGTGGGTGTGTTCATGCTGATGTGCACGGGGTGTGTGTGTGTATATGTGTACTGGCTGGTGCATCGGGGGGGTACTGGCTGGTGTGTGTGTGTGTGTGCGCACTGGCTGGTGGGTGTGTTCATGCTGATGTGTACGGTGTGTGTGTATGTGTGTGTATATGTGTACTGGCTGGTACGTGGGGGGTACTGGCTGGTGAGTGTGTGTGCGCGTGCGTACTGGCTGGTGGGTGTGTTCATGCTGATGTGCACGGGGTGTGTGTGTGTATATGTGTACTGGCTGGTGCATCGGGGGGGTACTGGCTGGTGTGTGTGTGTGTGTGCGCACTGGCTGGTGGGTGTGTTCATGCTGATGTGTACGGTGTGTGTGTATGTGTGTGTATATGTGTACTGGCTGGTACGTGGGGGGTACTGGCTGGTGAGTGTGTGTGTGTGTGTGTGTGTACACTGGCTGGTGTGTGTGTGCACATAACAAGCCCTACCAGAGCAGCCTCAGGGTGCACAGAGCTGACCTCCCAGCTCTTCGCAGGGCGTGGGGCCCCCGGGAGAGCCCACCGTGCCTCCAGCAGCCGCTGTGCTCGCTGACCCTCTCAAAACGAGCCAACATCCCCTTCCCGTGGTCCACAGGCTGGCCAGGGGCACCTGGCACGGGGGTGGGACCTCCGGCCGGCTGGGCCCGTGCGAGCTGCCGCAGGCCCCGCCCTGTGCCCCCAGCCTCTGCTGCTGCCTCCTCATTTCCCTTTGGAAACCGGGGATTGGACGGCACTGACCCGCCCCGGCTGCACGCGAGATCCCAGGCCCTGCCCACCGGGCCATGAGGACTGGGGGATGCGTTGGTTGGTTTGTTGGTTGGTTTGCAAAGATAGATTTAAACAGTTAAAGGCAGAGGGAGAGAGAGATCCTCCACCTGCTGGTTCACTCCTCAAATGGCTGCAACAGCCAGGGCTGGGCCAGGCTGAAGCCAGGAGCCAGGGGCTCCATCCAGGTCTCCCTGTGGGTGGCGGGGCCCAAGCACTTCCACCACCATCACTGTCGCCCAGGGTTCCTGTTCGCAGGAAACTAACAGAAGCGGAGGAGCCAGGGCGTGAACCAAGCTCTCAGGTAGGACACGTGGGCATCTGAGGCAGTGGCCTGGCCCGTGGCACCACCACGCCCGCCCCTGCTGGTCGTGCCAGCCAAGATGGGTGTGGCAGAAGGGGCCGTCCCTGCTTCGCTCTGGCTGGAGCTGTCCCTGAGCTCCCCGAGGGTGCCCAGCATGCCTTTCTGCGTCTACACTGCCCGGAGTTTTCACGTCCTCGGGCAGCGATTTCCCTGTCCCCTCACAGCCGCGCAGTCAGATCCACGGGCAGGGAGCAGTATTGCGTTCCAGGGCAGGAAAACTGGTGGAAGTGAAGAGACAGCCAACCCCGGGCAGCTGGCAGGAGACCCGCCTGGGCCCCGTGCTGGCCGCACAGGCCGGCGCAGACACAGCCTCCGACCTGACTGTGGCCCCTGGAGCTGGCAGGCTGGCCCCATTCGGCAGGGGTGCAGGCAGAGGCCTGCTGTGGAGTGCTGAGACCGGGCAGTGTGACTTCCTGTGTGCAGCCCCGCCTCCAGGGCCCGGCTCTGCACCCCCCCCCTTCCCCCGAGGGCTGCCCGGCCTGCCATGTCTCCACCAGGGTGTGCCGGGCGCTGGCCTCTGGCTGGGGGACGCTGAGTCACTGGCCACACGGGGCCAGCCTCACGGGCGCAAGCCTGCCCCCTTGTCCTCTGGGCGAGGGCTGTTGCTCACATCCTGGCCGGCAGCGTCGCTGTGGAATGAGGCTGTACTCTGCCCCCTGATGGGTGGCCACTTGGGGTCACCCGCAGCTGGCCACAGGGCTTACTCGGGGGTGACCGGAGCTGGTGAGCGAGCCCCTCCTTGGAATGTAGACGGCCAAGCCAGCGGGGCCTCCAACTCCGTGTAGAGGCTGGCAAGGGGGCGGCGCCAGCTTCAATTGCCCTTCTTTGGGATGTGCCGTGGCCCCGAGAATAGGAAGTTGGGGGTTCATGTGCCTGTTTCTCCTTTGGAGGGGCTGTTGCGTGACTGCCCGGGCATGGGGTCCCCAGGGCCCTCCGGGTCCTTGGGGACGGTCACTGTTGGCAGCAAGCCCCCGCCTCCCCACCCCTCCCGGCCGCTCCCCGGGCCCTCTCCCGCTGTGACGCCATCAGCACGCTGGCCTGCTCGAGCCGCGCTGCCCGAGGGGTGCATGGGACGCTGTCACTGCTCCCCTGGGGGGGTTTGAGGGCTGCAGGCCACGGGGCGCTCTGCCTCCCCGCCCTGCCTCGCGCTGTCCCCTGCGTCCACCCACCTTGGGAGCACGGAGCTCACACGTGATGGGCATAGGGGGCTTCTGCCTTCAGAACAACCTGGAGGGGGTTGTTTGGGTCCAGCCTCTGCGTCTGTCTCCGGTGGCGCTGGCCGGCTCCGAAAGGGAGACCCCACCCACCCACCCAAAGCGTCCACCTTCCCGTCCCCTGGCCTGCCCGCCCGCTTCCTGCCTCTCTCCGCCGGGCTCCAGGTCAAGGCACAGTCAGGCTGTCGAGTAGCCGGGGATGCACGCCTGGGGGGGGAGGGGCAGCGAGCTTGGCTGGACCTCTGCTGCACCTGCTCCTGCGCCGGCAGATGGAGCTTCCCAGAAAACCAAGTCTGAACGCACCTCTCTGGACCTTCAGACCCGAGCAAGACAGCTTGTCCCCTCGGGTCCCTGTGTTCCACCCCGCAGCCCCGACGCTGGGGGAGTCGTGTGATGTCAGAGCAGGAAAGAGCCGGCAAAAACCCACCCAGCCCCTCGCTTGTCCGTCAGCCAAGGCATCTAACTTCTGATGCGGGACTGGTCACCCAGTGTGTGCCAGCCCGTTAGCGTGGTGGCCAGAGGAGGCAGGCGGTCGTTAAACAGATAAATGCGGTGTCAGGTGGTGGGGAATGCTGGGGCACGGGACAGAGCGTGGGACCAGGGCGTGAAGGTGGTGCTGTGAGGCGGGCTCCCCGGAGGAGGAGGCGCCCCGGTGAGGCTGGTGGGGGGAATAAACCCGGCAGATACTGAAGGGGAGGAAGAGCAGACAGGCTGAGGGATTCCTCCGTCGTGCCAAGGCCCTGAGGCCGGAAGCCCAGGCTGGACGCACGAGGCAGCCTCCCTGTTGGGGTGACTGAGGTCCCCTCTGTCCTGAGAACTCAGGGTGTCATGAGGGAGAGAGACAAGGCTGCGGCCACGATGAAGGTCCTGATAGAATGCCGGCGGTCGGACTGCACAGCGGAGGGCAGCGTGGGGCTGGGAGGCGCGGCCCCGAGGAGCGGCGGGCACGCTGGGGTTTGGTGGTAGAGTAGGAGTTTGCCTGAGAGCAGGAGCCAGCGCACCGCACGGGCGGGTGAGCCGGCGTGTGCAGAGGCTGAGGGGAGGGGCACGCCCGTGTGTTCCTCTTCTTGGTACTGTCGCGGTGCAGGAGTGTTTGCTCGGCGACTTTGTACTCTTCCCCGGCCTCGCGGAGGGCGTTTCCACCTTGGGAGAGTGGAAAGGGAGCAGCCCAGGACAGGGAGGGGTCCTGTGCCTTGCTTGGCCTCTCCCCGCTTCTTTTGCATTTTAGGGCTTTGAGGCGTCTTGGGGAAGTGCAGCTGCAGGGACCTGGTGCAGAGCCGGGAGGGTCCCCACCGGCCTTCCCCACCGGCCGTGCCCATGCGGCAAAGCTTCCAGGAGAGCTCCGGGAGCCGCCGAGGTCGGTGGGCTGGCTTTGGACCCAGACGCGCCTGGTAGCTGTCGAGTGCCCTCTTGCACCAGGTCTGACTCAGGGAGTCGGCTGTCACCCTCCAACACCTACCCCCTCGCGGGGATCAGACCCGGGTCCGCAGCACACGGGGTCCCTCTGCTGAGCAGAGCGCCTGCTGCGCCCCTGGGGAATTGTGAAGTGCCGACGCGTTGCCCTGCACCAAGAGGGAAGCCAGCCAAGGACGCCACAGGGTGTTAGCAGCCTGATGTGCCTGGTGTCATCCACTTAGTATTTTTTTTTTTTTTTGACAGGCAGAGTGGACAGTGAGAGAGAGAGACAGAGAGAAAGGTCTTCCCTTGCCGTTGGTTCACCCTCCAATGGCCGCTGTGGCCAGCGCACCGTGCTGATCCGATGGCAGGAGCCAGGTGCTTTTCCTGGTCTCCCATGGGGTGCAGGGCTCAAGCACTTGGGCCATCCTCCACTGCACTCCCTGGCCACAGCAGAGAGCTGGCCTGGAAGAGGGGCAACTGGGACAGAATCCGGCGCCCCGACCGGGACTAGAACCCAGTGTGCCGGCGCCGCAAGGCGGAGGATTAGCCTAGTGAGCCGCGGTGCCAGCTCTACTTAGTATTTTAATACAACCTCAAACCAAGCTCTGAACGGGAGCCCCAATGCCTGCCACGCCCACTGTCCCTGCAGCCATGTTTGCCATCTCCCGTGCAATCGGGGTTGAGAAGTTGTAGATTTTGTATTACCGTCTGCATATTAGACCGTCAGGTGCAGTGTGTGTGGTTCACTGCGGGTGTGCACACACGTGGCCAGGTGCTCCCCAGCGGCACGTGGCTTGCAGACAGAGCAGCCCCAGCTACAGATGGAGAAACTGAGGCACACGTGACCACGGCAAGGTGCAGCGGCAGGGGGTGAGGTCAGGAAGCTGGGAGGCGGGGTCTCAGAGCTGGGAGCCTGGGGGACCTGCCCAGTGCTGCCCTCTGGTGTCCAGTGAGCTGCCTCTTGCACAGCCCCGCGTTCCGCTGCCCCCTGCACCCTATGGGATGGGTTGAGCTTGGCTGCCTAGAGGACAGCGCTCCAGGAGAAAGACAGGGCCTGGGGCCAGGTGACGAGGAGCACAGCCCAGTCACTGGCCCGTGCTCCGGCCGCCTGCCACCTTCCTGTTCAGAACAGGCTGTCATCCCGAGCCGGCCCGAGCCGTGGATGCCTTGAAGTTCAAATTCACCTGCAACGCCCCTGCAGCCTTGTCGGGAGCCTGGGACTTTGATCAGGAGTCCGCCTCTCCCGCCTCCCCTGTCTTCCCTGCCAGTGTCTCCAGGCACGCTTTGGAGATCAGCCCGATCAAGCGCTGTGCAGGAGGGGAGGAGACGCCGCCAGCTGCCGTCCGCGCGCGCGAGCTGTGGTTAATGGGACGTGCGCGCCCTGGGCTCCCGTGGGCCTCCCCGCACCGCTGTTGGAACTCTGCTGAGAAGGCTTTCATTTGCAGGTTCTGCCGCCTGTGGGTTCATGTTGTCACAAGGCTCCCCAAGTGGCGTTTGCATTTGCTTTACAAGGTAGCCCATTAAGAACAATAGCAGTAACTGAGACAGGTGTCGGTGCCACCTTAGCTCCCTCCGCGCTGGCAGTGAATGAAATGTCGACAGCGACGCTCCCTCCTGGAAGGCTGGTGCCTATCAGCTCCGAGCCCTGCCTGAATCCGAAGCCTTTGAAGCCAGGCAGGAGCCGGCTGTGCCCTCAGATAGGCCGGCTCCCCCGGGACCCCCGCCCCCCACCCTGCCCTCCTGCTCCAAGATGGAAGACAGATCTGTGATGAATGGAGCTGGGGTGGCCGGTGCTGCCGAGCGGCGTGATTGCCGATGGCCACCTTTGCAGGAGGTCCTGCTTCCCAGACAGCTCCTCGGCTCATTAATAACGGGTCAGCTCCGCCAGCCGCCCCCGCCTGTCCTCGGCGGGCTCAAACGGGGCTCTTTGTGCTCGGATGTCAGGAGGCCTTTGTTAACGCACTCCCGGCCCATCGCAGTGCGTGAGTGACGAGGCCTGCGGTGGCTGTCTCTGGCATTCATGGGATCCATTTAGCGACTCCAAGGGAGTGGTGGTGGGAGGCCATCTTGTGATGCAGGAGCAGCTGGGAGCACCTGCTGGGAGCACTAGGGGGCCCGGAGGTGGGCACAGAGCAGCGGGGGGAGGGGGGGCAGGCTCCACTCTGGCACCCCGGCCCACAGCCCACACGGCCCCAGGAGGCCTCTGCTGCAGATAACACCCTCTCCCCACAGCAGGGCCGAGCCAGACCCCACCTCCCAGCTCCTGCACCCCTGCCCCGGTCCCCTGCTCATGGCCTGGGGCGGGGCTCGGGGGCCTCCAGGAGCCTTTGAAAGCTTCCTGGTCATTCTGGATGCCCAGGGCCCCCCGGGGGATGGGCCATTCCTCCTGGGATCCCTACCCCACCTGGCCGTCCTGTCCCGTCCTGTTGGCACCTGTGCCGTGAGCAGCCCCAGGAGCTGGGGCCCTGCCTTCTGCCCGCCCGCTGCACACCCAGCCCAGCCCCAGGTCCTCAGGACAAGCTGGGCTCCCGGTTTCTCTGAGAACGAGCCTCTGGAGCCCTGTGCGGGTCTCGATCGTGGCTGGCCCCTGGGGTGGGGGCCGGCTGGGGGCTTTCTGCATAGGAGAGAGCGACGTTCCTTTACATTTCCCATTCTCTGTTGGTTCTGCCCCTGCTTCCCCAGCCTGTGGCTGCCTTGTCCAGTCTCTCCAGGGAGTCCCTTGGGTGTGGAGGTGCGGCGGCGGTCACATGACTCCGGGGCCAGGGGCTGCGCCCCGCATTGGCCCCGGGCAGCACAACAGAAAGATGCGTTTCCTGGTCGCGTGCAGGGGGTGTGGCGTTGGGGAGGGGAGGGCTCTACTCCAGGCATCACTTAGCCCGTCCTCCCTCCTCCCTCCCACAGCCTTGCTCAGCTGGGCTTCCCCGGAGTTCAGCCCCAGTGCCCCGCAGCAGCCACTGCGGCGCCATCTGCAGGAGGACTGGGAAAAGGGCACTCCAGGGAGGCGCTGTGGGCTGCGCTTCAGATCAGGAAGTCTGGCCGGGACCTGCTGGAGGGTCTGTGCCGACCGGGCCTCCCCGGCTTCTCTGCACCCAGCTGCAGGCAGCAGACAGAGGGCAGAGCAGGGCGCTGGAGGGGCCCAGCTGGAAGGGGTGGGCATCACCGTCCACATCCCATTGTCCAGTGCGGTCACATGGCCCAGGGGCTGCAAAGGAGGCTGGGAAATGTAGTCCAGCCTGTGACCAGGAAGAAGGAGCAGGGAAGAGACGTGGAGGTGAGCTCAGGCCGGCTTCCTTGCCGGACAGCCTGTGACGTCACCACACCCTGTAGAGCTGGAGGGTGACCCTGTCCCCACTGCCGTGCTGGCCCCACACTGCTGGACTGTGCAGCCTGCGAGCCCCGCTGAGCTGGGTGGAGTGGCAGCGTCTCCACCTGGGGCCTGACGTGGCTGCATGGGGACAGGACGCGAGGGCGTCTTGTGTCCTCTCGCACTGGAGGTTCTCAGGCCCCAGGGCACCGGCTGGCCTGCGCCTCCCTCCTCAGGCCCTCTCTCAAAGCCGTGGGGTGTGGCTTCCCTCTGCCCTGCTCGGCCATCACCATGCCCCGTGCACTTTTCACTGTGTGTTGGCCTTGGGATCATGGCCGGGCCGTGAACATGGCCTAGGAGTTCTGTTTCTTGTTGGGGGTGGAGGTTCCCTTTCAGGAGACATTCTACCACGCTGGGGTCCCAGCACCCTCGGCCTCCACGTTCCCCGGTCCAGATGAGGGCTCAGATCAGCCGGTGTCAGGCTGTTGTCAGCACGGCCCTTTCTTCTTCCCTGAGATCGGATGAGAACAGACGCCAGGGTTGCTGTGTCCGTGCTGGGTCCCTCACCCCACTCCCATCCTGCGGACTCCCCAGTGGAGGAAGTCCCCTGGGGCTCGGCGTGGCCTCGGGCCTCTCTGATGCCAACGCGCTCGGATCCCTCCCTCGCATCCCCAGAGGGGCTCTCCCGGCTCTCCTGGAACACCAGCCTGGTCAGGGTCATCCCCAAAAGCAGGTGTGTGCAGATGTGTGTACGTGTGCAGGTGTGAATGCATGCAGCTGTGTATGTGTGCAACTGTGTACGTGTGCAGGTGTGTGTATGTGTTAAGGTGTAGGTGTGTGTGCAGGTGTGTGTACGTATGTAGGTGTGTGCAGGTGTGTGTACATATGTAGGTGTGTACATGTGTGTGCAGGTGTGTGTATGTAGGTGTGTGTACATGTGCAGGTGTATGTGGGTGTGTGTACATGTGCAGGTGTGTGTACATGTGTGGGTGTATGTATGCAGGTGTGTGTACGCGTGCAGATGTGTGTACATGTGCAGGTGTATATATGTATGCAGGTGTGTGTATGCGTGCAGGTGTGTGTGTGCAGGTGTGTGTACGCGTGCGGGTGTGTGTACCTGTGCGGGTGTGTGTACCTGTGCGGGTGTATGTATGTATACAGGCATGTGTATGTGTGCAGGTGTGTGTATGCAGGTGTGTATACGAGTGCAGGTGTGTGTACATGTGCACAGTGTCCATGCCAACAGCAAGAGCTCCCTGTCGGCTGGTGGAAACCCCTGCTCCTGCTCCTCCAGGCCCCGCCGAGGTTTGAGAAGGGGGCGCTGGGGCCCACGTGGGAGGAACCGGGCAGGCCGGGGCTTCCCTCCGCACGGCGCACCCGCCCCTCCCCTCCTGCGCCTGGCGCTCCCATCTGTGAACGTCCATCATTTCAGGCAGCGAGAGTGGCACTTCGGGGCGTCTGTGAGGACGGAGCCCAAGCCCACTGGGGCAGATGGGGAGCTTCTCTCTGGCGCCGATTGGCTTTCGGTGAGCTGACGCCAGCAGCAGCGACCCCGAGCCTGCAGGGTCCGAGAGTCGGGGCAGAAATGCCCGTCAGGCAGAGGAGGTGCCATGAGCCCACAGTGGCGGCCGGTGATGGCCGTGAGCCTGCCGCCTGCCCCGGGCCAGCCTCCCCGCCTGGGCGGGGAATCTGTCCTCCTCGCTCTAGCTTCTGGGGGCCGTGGGGCCCTGTCCTTGTGTGTCTGCCAGTGGGGTCCCATCTCCCCTGCTTTGAGGACATAGCCATGGTGGACGAGGGCCCGTCCTAATGACCTCTTCTTAACTCAGTCGTCTGCAGCGACCCTGTTTTCAAATGAGGTCAGGTTCACGGGCACCGGGAGGGGACAGAATCCAGTCTGGAGGCTGGGTGTGCCGAGGACACGGAGCTGCCGCCGGGGGGGGGGGGGGGGCGGGCGCTGGGCCCTGTGCCACCCTGGGGACCCAGCCCTGTCCACTCGGAGGGAGGCCTTCTGTGTGTGGTGCTGGCCTGGGGCCCTCAGAGGTGGCCCCGGGGCTGGCACGGGAGCAGTCACAGCGAGGCTGGAGGCCCTGGCCGCCTCCTGGTCACTTCTCCTCTCCTGCCAGCCATCTTTGAGGCATTACATTTTTTTTTTATTGTTTTTATTTTTTGACAGGCAGAGTGGACAGTGAGAGAGAGAGACAGAGAGAAAGGTCTTCCTTTGCCGTTGGTTCACCCTCCAATGGCCGCCGTGGCCGGCGCGCTGCGGCCGGTGCACCGCGCTGATCCGATGGCAGGAGCCAGGAGCCAGGTGCTTTTCCTGGTCTCCCATGGGGTGCAGGGCCCAAGCACCTGGGCCATCCTCCACTGCACTCCCTGGCCACAGCAGAGAGCTGGCCTGGAAGAGGGGCAACTGGGACAGAATCCGGCGCCCCGACCGGGACTAGAACCCGGTGTGCCGGCGCCGCTAGGCGGAGGATTAGCCTAGTGAGCCGCGGCGCCGGCCGAGGCATTACATTTTGATTCTCACATCCGCCCTGGTCTTGTTACGTGGAAGTCCCCATGGCCAAGTCCCCAGGGCTCCGCTGAGCTGACAGAGGGCTGGGTGGGGGTGGAGGTGGGGAGGGGCTCTTCTTACTCCTCCGAGGGTCAGGGGCTGGGGGGGGGGCTGGAGAGGCTGGCCTCAGCACCTGCTGCCCTGCACCCCACCTCTCCCCTCACTCTGCACCCTTGGCAGCAAACCGAGGGGCCAGTTGTGCCAAGACTGGCACCTCCCACTTTGTAGGCCCAACTTACAGACAGCAGGGGGCGGGGCAGGCTTCCAGGTGTTCCCTGGACCGGGGAGGAGCCGGAGAAGGGAGGGCTCTGTGTCCGAGGACTGGAGGCTGGGGCCGGTGTGTCTGTGGGTGTTCATCAGCATCTTAAAGTCGCAGGTTTGCAGTCAAGGCTGAGAGGCGCCGGCCCAACCCCGGCTGCTCCCTGAGCCCTTCCCGGGGCGGGGGTGGGGTGGGGTGGGGGTCCGAGGCGCGGACCGATCCGTGCCCCTGTGTTTTTCTTCACAAATGCCGGCAGACTGTGTGCTGTTGTCGCCACACAAAGATCCATCTGGAAGATGACTTCTTACCCGTGCCCAGCGCTGGGGCTCGGGGTCGTCGGGGTCACAGCCAGCGCTGCGTGGGTGGCGTGTCCCGGCGTGGGATTGCTGTGTGTAGGAAGCTGCCCTGGGCAGAGGCTGCACACGGGACGGGATGCTTGGTGTGTTACTTCCGGCTGTAGAGATGGGTGAAAACAAAGCGCTCACGTGTGAACCAATCCACCTGGGAAGGAGGCTGCAGCGGAGGAGGGGGGAGTGGGGAGGGGGACCCCCACCCCCACCCCCACGCGCGCCGGGCAGCATTCATAGATGCAGAAACAGCTCCAAAGCCTCACTCACTGCGGCTTAGTTGGGAGGCCCTCCTGCCAGGCTTCGGGAGTCTCACGTAAGGCTGGAAGCAGCGTGTGGTCTCCCCTAAAAGGGAACCATCCAGGACAAAGGCGGAGGTGGGTGGGCGCTTGAGAGCGAGGTTTCTTCCAACCTCTGCAGCTTAGCCCCGGGCAGCCGGGTCCGTGCACCTCCTCCGTCTCGCCACTAGAGGGCGTGCGTGCGGCCCCCCTGTTGGTGGGGGCAAAGGGTGGCCCCCAGCGTGCGAGCTCGGGGCCTGCGGGGCCTGCCCACGCACGGCACAGGGCCGGAGGGGGCGCGGCTCAGCCCCTGCCCACGGCACAGGGCCGGAGGGGCCTGCCCACGCACGGCACAGGGCCGGAGGGGGTGTGGCTCAGCCCTTGCCCACGGCACAGGGCCGGAGGGGGCGCGGCTCAGCCCTTGCCCACGGCACAGGTCCTGCGGGGCCTGCCCACGCACGGCACAGGGCCGGAGGGGGCGCGGCTCAGCCCCTGCCCACGCACGGCGCAGGGCCGGAGGGGGCGCGGCTCAGCCCTGCTCCGGGCTGGCGGCGGCTGACGGCGGCTGTGTTGCAGGTGTAGCCGCCGCCGCCGCCGCCGGGCGCCATGGGCAAGCAGAACAGCAAGCTGCGGCCCGAGGTGCTGCAGGACCTGCGGGAGAACACGGAGTTCACGGACCACGAGCTGCAGGAGTGGTACAAGGGCTTCCTCAAGGACTGCCCCACCGGGCACCTGACCGTGGACGAGTTCAAGAAGATCTACGCCAACTTCTTCCCCTACGGCGACGCCTCCAAGTTCGCCGAGCACGTCTTCCGCACCTTCGACACCAACAGCGACGGCACCATCGACTTCCGGGAGTTCATCATCGCGCTGAGCGTGACCTCGCGGGGCAAGCTGGAGCAGAAGCTCAAGTGGGCCTTCAGCATGTACGACCTGGACGGCAACGGCTACATCAGCCGCAGCGAGATGCTGGAGATCGTGCAGGTGCGGGCCCGCGGCCCCCACCCGGGGCGGAGACGACCCCCGACCCCCCACCCCCCACCCTCCCGCGGCAGGGCAGTGGCGTTCCCAGCCCCCACCCGGGGCGGAGACGACCCCCGACCCCTGACCCCCGACCCCCCACCCCCCACCCTCCCGCGGCAGGGCAGTGGCGTTCCCAGCCCCCACCCGGGGCGGAGACGACCCCTGACCCCTGACCCCCCACCCTCCTGCGGCGGGGCGGCAGCGTTCCCAGCCCCCACCCGGGGCGGAGAAGACCCCCGACCCCTGACCCCCGACCCCCGACCCTCCCGCAGCAGGGCGGCAGCGTTCCCAGCCCCCACCCGGGGCGGAGACGACCCCCGACCCCCGACCCCCCACCCTCCTGCAGCGGGGCGGGCGGGCGGCGGCTTCCCCCTGGCGCTGGGCGGGGGCTCCCAGCTCTTCCCTCCCCTCCGAGCTGGGCCAGGGCGGCGGCTCCGGAGCTGCAGGCGGGCTGACCGCGTGCGTATCCTCGGCCGGCGTTCCCAGCCCCCACCCGGGGCGGAGACGACCCCTGACCCCTGACCCCCCGCCCTCCCGTGGCGGGGCGGGTGGGCAGCGGCCCCCTGGCGCTGGGCGGGGGCTCCCAGCTCTTCCCTCCCCTCTGAGCTGGGCCAGGGCGGCGGCTCCGGAGCTGCAGGCGGGCTGACCGCGTGCGTATCCTCGGCCGGCGTTCCCAGCCCCCACCCGGGGCGGAGACGACCCCTGACCCCTGACCCCCCGCCCTCCCGTGCAGGCCATCTACAAGATGGTGTCCTCTGTGATGAAGATGCCCGAGGACGAGTCGACCCCCGAGAAGCGGACGGACAAGATCTTCAGGCAGATGGACACCAACAACGACGGTAGGGGATGAGGGGTGTGTGCGTGTGTGTGTGTGCCCATGCATGATTCCGTGTGTGACGCCATGTGCACGTGTGTACACGATGCTGCATACATGTGTGATGTGTGTGCACGTGTGATGTGTGCACGTGTGTGATACAAGTATGTGTGTGATGCTGTGTACACGTGTGCCTGTGTGATGTGTGTGCACGTGTGTGATGTGTGCATGTGTGATGTGTACATGTGTGGTTGTGTGCATGTGATGTGTGTGCATGTGTGGTGCCGTGTGCATGTGTGTGATGCAAGTGTGTGTGATGCCGTGTGCATGTGTGTACACGATGCTGCATACATGTGTGATGTGTGTGCACGTGTGATGTGTGCACGTGTGTGATACAAGTATGTGTGTGATGCTGTGTACACATGTGCCTGTGTGATGTGTGTGCACATGTGTGGTGCCGTGTGCATGTGTGTGATGCAAGTGTGTATGTGTGATGTGTGTGCACATGTGTGATGTGTGCATGTGTGTGATGCCATGTGCATGTGTGCATGTGTGTGATGCAAGTGTGTATGTGATGCTGTGTACATGTGTGTCTTGTGTGATGTGTGCACACATGTGATGTGTGTGCACGTGTGTGGTGCCGTGTGCATGTATGTGATGCAAGTGTTATGTGATGCTGTGTACATGTGTGTCTTGTGTGATGCGTGCACACGTGTGATGTGTGTGCACGTGTGTGGTGCCATGTGCATGTATGTGATGCAAGTGTGTATGTGTGATGCTGTGTACATGTGTGTCTTGTGTGATGTGTGTGCACATGTGTGATGT
This sequence comes from Oryctolagus cuniculus, assembly GCF_964237555.1. NCBI lineage: Eukaryota > Metazoa > Chordata > Mammalia > Lagomorpha > Leporidae > Oryctolagus > Oryctolagus cuniculus. Next base: position 191,993,532 of record NC_091433.1, on the reverse strand, counting down.
GTGCATGTGTGATGCTGTGTACATGTGTGGTTGTGTGCATGTGATGTGTGTGCACATGTGTGGTGCCGTGTGCATGTGTGTGATGCAAGTGTGTGTGATGCTGTGTACATGTGTGTCTTGTGTGATGCGTGCACACGTGTGATGTGTGCGTGTGTGTGATGCCGTGTGCAGTGTGATGCTGTGTGCGTGTGCACATATGTGTGGGTATACATGCATATGTGCACACACATGCAGTGCTGTGGCTGGCGCAGATGGGTTTGGGACACTCCCTGTCCCCTCTGCAGCTTTGTGGCTTCCCTGCGGCGGCCCGCTCTGTGCCCCATCTGGGGTTCAGAGCCAGGGACACCTTCAGGCACCTCTGAGTGGAGCCTCTCCCCTCAAAACCCAGGGACGCCCTGTCCCCCTGTCTGCGAGGCCCCCTGGGTGCGCTGCAGGAGGGCGCGGGGGTCCTGGAAGCTGGGCCGGCCTGCCGCTCTCACTGTGAGCTGGGGGCCTCCCCGGGTGGCCCAGGAGCGCTCTCAGGCTGCGGCATTGCTGCCCCGGCTGGGGACAGTGACCATGAGGGTGCACACAGCTTTCTGGCCTGGCCCAGCAAGGGGGGGGCGCCGTGGGACTCGGGTTCTGTGCCTCTCGTGGGCTGTGTGCAGTGCAGCCCCGGAGCCAGGCGGAGCCGTTGTGAAGCACAGGGAGGCGGGACCCTGAGGCACACAGCCCGGCTGGGAGTGCCTGGGGTCGTGCTGTCGCCAGTGCCCATCGGAAGGCAGCAGACCATGGCTCAGGTCCTCGGGTCCCTGCCACCCACATGGAACCCTGGGCTCCTGGCTTCGGCCTGGCCCAGCCTCGTCTGCTGGGGGCATCGGGGAGTGAACCAGCAGATGGAGACCTCCGCGGAGGCTGGAGGCTTGGAGCTGCAGGCAGACAGCGCGCGTGGCAGCTGAGGGCCCATGGCTGCCCACGGAGTACCCACCCGGGTTGCCTGTGGGTTAGACCCAATACCACGCTCTTGCTGGACTAAGCACCTGAGCACCTCTCTGTGAGCATGGGCTGAGTGCTCACCCAGGCCCGCTTGCCCCCGGGTGTGGGTGTCCTGAGGCTTTGCGGGGAGCCGCAGAGGGGCAGTGTGCAGCCTGGGGGCCATCCAGCCCCAGACGAGCTGGAGAGTGGGACCCGCGGGGCCCGTGCCTGACCCGGGCGCCGTGCCCATGCCCCGTGGACCCTCTGGCTAATCCCAGTGTCTCCCGACTCTGTCCCGCAGGCAAACTGTCCCTGGAAGAATTCATCAAAGGTGCCAAGAGCGACCCGTCCATCGTGCGGCTGCTGCAGTGTGACCCCAGCAGCGCCAGCCAGTTCTGAGGGAGGGGCCGCCGCACGCCGCCAGGGAGCCCGGCTCGCTCGCCGCTCCAGCTTCGCTTGCCAACGTGGCTGCCTCCGCCGTCACTCCCGCGCTGCCGGGACTGCGACCACGGCTCTGGCCCGGCCCTGCCGGCTGCACCTCCCTCCTCCGATGGCCCTCGCGGTGTCCCTCGCCTCCCGCCCCGCCCTGTCCCTTCCAGGGCTGCGATTCCGGGAGGGTTCCAGTGTTCTCAGCTCCAGGGCGTGTCCGGTGCACAGGCAGCACGGACACAGGCAGGCAGCACTGGTCATGACCGAGCGAGGGCGCCCAGGCTCAAGGTGACGTCGCAGGTGCCTGGGGGCGAGGTGGGGGCGGGGACAGAGGGAGAGCAGATAGTGAGCCCCTCCCGTGCATGGCTGCGTCCACCCTGCTGGTCCTCCCACCAAAACCACTTGCACGCCTGTATGCCGCCGTCTCCTTCCTTTTCGTCCCTAAGTTAGCCGTCTGGTGAAGTGAAGCGTCACGTGTAGGTCCGTATTTAATGCCTCCGGTGGCCTTTGACGCGTGGTCCCCCTCGTGGCCTGTGATCCCTCGAGCCTGGTTGTGTCGTGGTGTGTATGCATCGTGCAGCTGCCCGTCGCGAAGGGAAATGCATGCCCAGAGCCATGGCGATGCCGCTGTCCCGTCACGAGCACAAGCATCCGTGTGTGGTCTGTCTTCCTCGTGGATTGGTCTGGCATTTCCAGCGTTCAAAATGATCAAATAAACGGATTCTCCGAGTTTTGGTGTCTGCCCCGTCCTGCCGTCCCCAGGACACAAGGGGGACTTGCAGGTGTCCCGCCCGCCCGCCCCCGGCCTCTCCTGCTGTGTCTGCGACACCTGCTCTGCGGTGCCTCCCAGGAGGGGCTTGTGGAAAGAGGTGACTGTTGCCGGCATAGCCAATGGCCTTGCCCTCCTGCGCCCCTCCATCCGGGGTTTGACCAACAGGGTAGGAGAGTCTTGTTCCAAGGGAGGACAAGCGACATCCCGGCCTCTCGTCCTGGCCTCTCCGTGGCTCTCCATCGCGGTGTGCCTCCATGGCGGGGCTGTTTGTCTCTGCCCCACCAGCCTCACTTCTCACTGGCTGGAGCCATGGCCAGGCCAGTGCGGATGAGCGGAGATCCAGATGCCCGGCTCAGGCTGGCCAGGATGGTCCCCCGGACCGAGAGGGGGCACCACCTCCCCCGCAGGCGTGCGGCTGACAGGGCAGGACGCAGGTTCTTTGGCAAGGATGGGCACTGCAGTGCCCTCCACACACTCCCCCTGGCTGTGGGCTCCTCTGGGCCTCGGGGGAGCAGGACGGCCCAAGGTCTGGGGTGCAGAGCAGGTGCACAGAACCTGCCTCTGCGGGCCTCCAGCGACAGCAGCTACTGTGTTGCCTTTGGTCATTGTCCTACCTTCAAGACGCACCTGTCTTTCAGTAGAAATGCTGAGGCCGTGTGCTCAACTTCGGGGAAGCCCCCACTGCCCGGACCCACCAGCCTCGTGCAGGAGGCCCGTGACCAGGGGTGCACTGGACTGACTCCAGAGAGGCAGCCCTGCTGGGCTTGGGGGAGTTGGACTTGAGCTTCACCGTGGCACTGTGGGCAGGGCTCAGGGAGTCCCCCACGGCCGGGGACAGAGGCAGCCCCCAAAGGTGTTGGCTGTGTGCCAAGAAGCCCCAGCGGGAAAAGACCCCAGCGGTGACCGCCATCTGTCCGTGAGCCACCTGCAGCCTCCTCTTCGTCCACGGCCTCCGAGGCCCTCCACCTGCCCTGGCCGTCCCCGAACCTGTGGCCCTGGGCCACCCCCTCTTCTTGCGCGTGTCCTGCCTGCTGCTCCAGGGATCCCAGGTCTGCTGCCGTCCCGGGCAGGCCCACACGTTGGCCAGAGTTCCTTGAAAGTGGCGCACGTGTTCCTTCGGTGGATGGCCATCCTCGTAGTGTATGCACCTGGCCGAGGCTTGGTGTGCACACTCACACGCCGCACAGCCGCCGAAGGGGCCCCTGCCATGTCGTCAGCCACCCGTGGCTGTCCAGGGGGACGCAGGGGCCACCCACGGGCCCTGAACCAGCCTCCAAGGTGCTGCACTTAGGGTGCCCAGGCCTGACCCCCCACAGGTCGCTCCTGCAATGGACAGGGGGTCTGGCCTCCCCAGCACAGCCAAAGGGCACTCACCAGCCTCGTTCTGGGTCCCGCATGGCTTCTCTCCTCCCCGCCCCCGGAGACGGGTGGGCCTGAGCAGGGTCCACCAGACCTGGGTTTCTGGAGAGGACCCCTACCAACACAAGGGGCAGGGAGCCCACTGTGGAGCAGGGCTCCACCCGGGAACAGTGGCCCCTCGGGCCCAGCTCAGCCTCTCAGCCCCAGCCTGGGCCTTCCTCACGCCAGGCTGTCCTAGGCCCGTGGCCTGGGGGCTCGTGGCTCAGGGCTGCAGCTCCGGGTGGGCTGTGCTGAACCCAGGCCCGGGGCTGGGCAGGCGGAGGTGGGTTCAGGGTGCCTGGGGGTCGCTGGTGGGCTGGCAAGACTTCTGGCCCCATGGGCAGAGGCACTGTGGGAGTGAGGACAGGGCGGCCCGTGGGAATGGGGGTCCCTGGGGAGGACAGGAGGCGGGGCCCAGACCTGAAGGATCTGCCAGTCATAGGAACCCGGCACCTCTGCCTGCGTGCCCCTAAGCCGCTCGCGGTTCCAGCAGCACCTGTGCACTTGACCCGGGGCTTCTGTGGCCCCTCAGCGCCCCCTGCTGGGCAGAGCACTAGCTCTGCATACGGATAGGAAAGTTGGACCCAGGCATAGTGGGGAGGTGGGGGCCAGCCTCCCTGGGCCACATGCATGCCCCAACCCCACCACAGCCCGCCAGGCCCCTGGGGCACGCGCAGGGCCCCTGGAGGTCAGGGGCAGCCAGTCATGTCTGGCACCCTGTGGGTCAGGTGGAGTGTGAGTGTGTGACCTGTGGGGTGTGCGTGTGCACACAGCTGTGCTGTATGGGGCAGTGCTGGGGCGCGGCGGACGGCTCAGATAACTCAGCTGCCTTTTTGTGTGTGTGTGTGTGTTTGTTTTTAAAATTTATTTTTTGAAAGGCAGAGTTACAGAGAGGGAGAGACGGAGAGAGAGAGGTCTGCCATCCGCTGGTTCTCTCCCCAAATGGCTGCAACAGCCAGAACTGGGCCGATCCAAAGTCAGGAGCCGGGAGCTTCTTCCGGGTCTTCCACACAGGTGCAGGGGCCCAAGACTTGGGCCATCGTCTGCTGCTTTCCCAGGCCATAGCAGGGAGCTGGATCAGAAGAGGAGCAGCTGGGATATGAACCAGCGTCCATATGGGAAGCCCGCACTGCAGGCGGAGGCTTAGCCCACTACACCACAGCGCCGGCCCCAACCCACTTGTCATTTGCAGCGAGGGTCTGTGGAGGGTCTCAGTCCCACCCAGGCCCGTCCTGTGCGGGGCCTTGTCTGTCTGCGTCTGTGTTGCTCACAGGACCAGCGGCTGTCTGGCTCCTCCTGGGCCACGGCACTTCATAGTGGTTGCCTTGGGTGGGAGAGCTGGGGCCACGGGCACCCAGACCCACCCACTCCTTCACCCTTAGTCCAAGAGGGTGGGCCCCACGTCTGGGGTCTCTGCCCTCTCCTGGCTGCCACCCTGGACTCCACACTCCCTGCCCTGGGCCCTTGCTATCCCTCCTTGCCACTCGTGGCCTTGTCAGGTCACTCCAGTGTCCCCAGTGCAGAGCCCGCCCGGCCCAGCTGCTCAGGGAGGAGTGAACAAATGATGGGAGCCCACTCGCTGCCTCATGGTCACAGCAGCCTCTGGACACAGCTGACAGCCCAGGGACAAGTCCCAGATAGCCACAAACACACCAGGAGACCCCAGGCCTCGCCCTGTGCTCACCGGAGAGCAATGCAGCCCCAGAGCCAGGGTGCTGACCTTGATCTTGCAGAGCGGCCGGCAGCGGAAGAGGCTGCCGTGCCCTGGAGCAGGTCAAGGATCCCTGGAGGCCGAGACCGTGACCTCTGGCTCTCAGGACTGGGCGAGGTCATGGGATGTGGGGCAGATGCCCTGGATGGGACAGGTGTGACATTGGTGGCCTCAGGTGGGCTCTGCATCTGGGTCAGCCGCCGATACCAGGGTTGATGCACCGAGACACACGGTGCTGGGCTGGGGACGGGTAAGGCACCTCTGCAGGTGCAGACCCTGAACAGTGTCCGCACAGCCCTCAGCCCACAGGAGGCCTCCTGTCCTGGCCCGGGCCCCCACGATGGTGGACAGGTGGGTGGATAGCTGCACAGCGCCTCAAATATGGGATGCTGCTGCCCCCTGGTGGCCGTGATGCAAGGGCCAGGCGGGGCCCTGGTGTGTGGATCATGGAGGCCTGCTCACCATGGTCCCCGCGGGAGAGGCCACTCTGGCACAGGGGCCTAGTGGGTGGGCCTGCCAGATAACTACAGGGCGCCCAGGTGCGCGTGAACGTTACGCAGATGTCTACGTACGTCCGTGAGAGATATTACATTTTTATTCTGCTCATTGGGCAGCCTTGCTTATCAAGCCGTGGAGCTGAGCCTACACACGGCTTGGGGCGGGGGCCAGCCCCTGGCCCGGACAGCTGACCCCATTGCGTTGGGGCCGTGCCACACCTCAGGCGGGCCACAGTTCGAGGCCTGAGCCCCCGGCGCCCGGCCCCCGCCTGGTCAGCCAGGCAGCCTGGGAAAGGACCTGACTCCTCCTCGATGGGGTCCGTGGCAACCTGGGGTCTCGTGGGTGTTTCCGTGCCGCACACTCAGTCCCGCTCCACAGCGCCTCCCAGTGGAGGAGGAGGGGAGGCACGGTGGGGCCTGTGGTTGGCCAGGGGTGGGGCCTGGGCTCCCCGGGGCTGTCCAGCTCCAGGCTACAGCAGGAATGCAGCTCAAGGCGCTGGAGCCACCAGTGCTCGGGCTGCCCGGCAGGGGTGGGGTTGGGAGAGGAGAGGACGGCTCTGTGGAGTCAGGGTCGCCGCTCAGGACGTGGCTGGTGGAGGAGGCCCCTGCACACTTGTGGGCTCCACCTCGCCTGTGAGAGGAAGAGGCTGGGAGAGCCTAGCACAGCCTTTTCTCCACGTGAGTCCGACCTGGAAGCCAGTGGAAGCCGCAGAGCCCGCCACCTGCCCCGCACCCTGCACCCCGCACCCCGGCTCCTCCCGACCCTGTGGCTGGCGCGGAGCAGTTTGGGAGGGGTTCAATCTCACCTTCAGGGGCTTCTCCAGTCCAGCTCAAAAGCTCCCTTGCCGCCTGCCCAGCATGACGGAGGAGGCGTGCTGAAAAGGTTTGGGGTGTGTGGGCGGGGAGTGATCAGAGAGGCCAACCCTGGACGCCGTGGGCAGCAGCCGTCAGTACAGGGAGTGGGACTGTGCGGAGAGGCATGGTCACCAGCGGGGCCTGGGCCAGCCTGCAGGCACGAGTGGCTCTGTCCAGGGCTTCTGGCCTGCCCTGGGTTGCTGCACATTGTCCCCGGGGGCGGTGCCGTGGCTCCAGCACCTGAGAGGGTGGACAGCGCCCCCTCAGGGAAGGTGGGCTGGGCACCTGCGAGGCCCGGTGTGCTCTCTGCCTCCTTTGGCCTCATGAGCTGGGGAGCATGGGCCAGACGCCGGAGGTGGGGACAAGCTGAGTCCTGGAGCCACGGGACCCGCCCGAGCTGCCTTCTCTCAGCCCGTCCTTCCCCCAGGAGGCCTTCTGGGCAGCCCCTTAGAAACCCGCGGCCGCACTTGTCGGGGCCTGCGCGGGCGGAGGTTGGCCCCCCTGCGCCCCAGGGCACCTGTTCCGGCTGCAGGCCACCGCTGAACCAGCTCCTCACGTCGAGTGCTCTAGGTCCATGCCCGTGGACACACACACACACACACGTAGCACCCCTGCTGTATACACACACACACACACACACGTAGCACCCCTGCTGTATACACACACACACACACACACACGCGTAGCACCCCTGCTGTATACACACACACACACACACAGCACCCCTGCTGTATACACACACACACACACACACACGTAGCACCCCTGCTGTATAGTGTATGCCCGGCCGCTGTCACTCATTCCAGCTTGAACCTGGCCATCAGTCTGGACCCTTGGCCTGCCTCATCCCCTGTCCAGCTGCCTCATTCCACTGCTCAGTGGCGTCCTCGTTTACAAGGGTTGCTCCTAACTTGCGCCGTTGCAGACGCCGCCTCCATGAGCAGTCCCGTAAAGGCACTTAGAATTGCTGGTGCCCGTCCCCCCGTCCTGCCCGTGAGCTGAGACCACGTCTCCCCTCTGCCCCATCTGCTAGGTGGGGAGTCTCACGGCTCCAACATGCGCTTCTCAGGTTGAAGACATCTCTGTGCGCCCCACGTCCCTGTGCCGGCATTACTACTCTAGTGGAGAGGCAGAGGGATCTCCCATATGCCGGTCACTGCCCCAGCTGCCCCCAACAGCCAGGGCTGGCCAGGCTGCAGCTAAGCGCAGTCTCTCCCACGTGGGAGGCGGCCAGCGCCTGTGGGCAGGAAGCTGCAGTCGGGCCAGAGGCTGGCGTCTCACCCGGCGCCCCTCAGTGCCTATCGCTCCTGAAGCCCCCACCCAGGCTCCTCTAACGATCAGCCCTTCCCACGTGCGGCGACGCTTGCCCCGTCTGTCCCTTGCCTTCGTTCCAATGTGTCCTAATAGTCTTAGCACCAGGTCTGCTGTGTGTGACTTTGTGTTCTGCTATAAAATGATCCCAGGTGGCTGCCCATCTCCAGCAGGACCCCAGCCCCGCTGTCTGCGGCCGGCCCAGCAGCCAACGCCCCTCGGTCCCCGGCCTTGGGAACCTGTGTGGACTCCTGCAGCTCCAGGAGGGAAGTTCGCCACAGGCCTCAGTGGTCTGTTCACTCTAGAACGCGAGTGTGTCGTGTAGCAGTTACGGCCACCTGGGTGCCTGCTCGCCACGTCTGAGAGCCTGGCTGTGGGTCCGGCTTCCCCGGAATACACCCTGGGAGGCACCAGGGATGGCTCAAGTAGTTGGGTCACTGCCACCCGGAGACCCAGACTGGTTCTGGACCCTGGCTTTTGCCTGGTCCAGCCCCAGCTGTTGCAGCATTAGGAGTTAGCCAGGAGACTGGGGATCTAACTTCTGGATAAATGTCTGAACTCCCAGGTCTAAAATGCCCTGCACTTGCACGTGACCAGACGGTGCTACCTTGAGCAGACACCACGGCACGCTGTGTTGTCATCGCTGGGGAAGCCCGCAGCCTGCACTGCCTGGGGTGTGTCCTGGCGACTCCACTTCCCGTCCAGCTGCCTGCTGACACACTCTGGGAGGCAGCAGGTAATGGCCCGAGCACTCGGGTCCCTGCCGCCCACATGGAGCTCCTGGCTCCTGGCCTGGTCCTGTTGTGGGCAGTTGGAGAGTAAGATCTGCCTCTCCCTCTTCTGTCACTCTGCCTTTCAAATCAATCTTATAACAGACATTCAGATACATCACGGTGCAAACTACGTGAGCGCCTGGGACACAGCCCGGCCACTGTTTGGCTGCCCAACTCCAGCACACAAGGGCCAGGCCAGGCCCTGGGGCAAGCCCGGCTTAGCAGGGCCTGCACACCCGGCCCACAGCGGCCGCACCACGCTGTGGCTGAGAGGGGCTGCAGACCACAGGGCAGTGCGCGGGCCTCCCGACTGCCTGCAGGTGTCTCGCCCAGCTGGCCGAGAAGGGCTTGTTTCCAGCTACCCCAGAGGGGACACCTCGGCTCCCTTCTTTCCAACCCGAAACTCAGCTGCCACCGTGTGACTGTGACTTTCTTCCTTTGAAAATGGAAGACCAGTCTCCACGCATGCCCTGTGGTGTGGCGTCGAGCTCAGATTTCTCAGCAGAGCAGGCAGGTACTCGATGCCGTTCCACCGTGGTTTCTTTTGTGTGACAGGCAGAGTGGACAGTGAGAGAGAGACAGAGAAAGGTCTTCCTTTGCCGTTGGTTCACCCTCCAATGGCCGCTGCGGCCGGCGCACCGTGCTGATCTGATGGCAGGAGCCAGGTGCTTCCTCCTGGTCTCCCATGGGGTGCAGGGCCCAAGCACCTGGGCCATCCTCCACTGCACTCCCTGGCCACAGCAGAGAGCTGGCCTGGAAGAGGGGCAACCGGGACAGAATCCGGCACCCCGACTGGGACTAGAACCCGGTGTGCCGGCACCGCAGGCAGAGGATTAGCCTAGTGAGCCGCGGCGCCAGCCCTCCACCGTGGTTTCTAACAGGTGGGCCGCGGGGCCGGGGAGCTGTTACCCCAACAGAGACTCACAGGAGCAGGCCAGGCTGCTGGCTGAAGCCTTCCTCCTCCTCTTGCCCCCAACCCCAGTCATCCATCTTTGTGGCGCCAAAGAACTGTCACTCATGCTTTGGCTAAAGCCACATCCCCAGGCCCAGGAGCCTAGGGCTGCAAACAGCCAGACCCGTGCAGCTTGGCTGCCGCCATGTGGGGCCCAGGCCTTGCAGGGATGCAGCTCCCTTGAGCAAGGCAGGAAGTCGCCCTCAACCTTGGTCCACACTCCAGCAACGTGTGTCTGACTTTCTGTCCTCCCCTGCAGTAACAGGGCTTTGGGTGGGAGGACAAAGGCCACAGTCAGGCCCAGACGAGGTGGTGGAGGTCACCCTGGTGGTAACGCCCGCTGGCTGCCGACGGTGCTGGGTTCCCAACTTGGAGCCACGCGACAAGTCCCGGGGTTGAGGTGGGCAGGAGGGGTCTCTCCCCGGGCACCGGCTGAGGCAGGACAGCTCAGGCACACGGCCTCCTCACCATGTGTCCGACACGCAGGGTGGCGTGGGCCGACGGTGTGCTCCCTTCCACCCACAGTGCTTGTGAGAATCCACGCAAAGCCACACGGAACTCACGGACCCTCTGGAACGGACACTCTAAAAACCTCAACGCCCAATTATTTCAAGATACTTTATTTTCAAAACAGGTCACACCACTAAGCTTCTGCCCCTCCTGCCTTGGTACAAGCTACAAACGCTTGCTCAGCAGGCGCGGGGCACTCTTTAGTAGCATGTTTGAAAAGTGAATAAAAATCCATATAAAACAAATATTCAGTTTCCATAGGAACACAGATAAGTGTGACCCCATCTCCTCGTCCTCCATATTGCTGTGCCAGCCCTACTCTTAGACTTCTCAAAACTAGCAGTAATTAAGTTAAATGGTCCCCCAAATCCCTTAATTCAAGCTACGCTCGCCATGAACAGCTACAGAGTGGTATCTAGACGTTAATACTAGCCGAAGCGCAGGTCGCTGGGTGCCGCTTCATTCCGCTTTCCTGGGCGCAGGACACGGGCAGGGCGCCGACGTCCGGCTCCTCCACCTCGGGCGGGAAGTCGCGGTTCCGGACTTGCTGCATGAGCTGCCTGCGGAAGGATCGGCACTCAGACCCGGGGTGTCAGCGCGCGGCAGGGCCCAGCACGGCGGCGGGCGCAGGCGCACTTCCTGCTTACACGGACGGGCAGCGGGCGAGCCAAGGGCTGCCTACGGCGGGCCCTTCTTCGGGGCCACGGGCCGTCTAAACCCCTTAGACAGCAGAGTCACACAGAGACCCTCCCTAGAGCTTTTCTTGGGACGTGTCTGCAATGGAAGTATTTCTGGAGCTTCCCTCCCGTCTGTGTGAATTTGACTCCTACTGCACGAGCGCGCGCGTCCCCGGTGCACACACTACACTCACCACATGGGCCCTGACATCACGTAGTGGATGGTGGGCCTCTGGAAGCCGTTGAACGTGGACGCCGCGGCCACGGTGTAGGCGCCCATGTTCTCGAAGAGCATCCAGTCGCCCACGTGCATCTCAGGCAGGTCGCAGCGCGCGACGATCCGGTCGAGGCCGTCGCACGTGGGGCCCCAGATGCTGGCCGGGTAGTACTGCTCGTCTGGCTTGGGCCTCTAGGAAGACAGCAGTGGCACCGGGTCGCACCGGGTGCTGCCTGTCCCAGCCGCCTCCCGGGGCGGGGGGGGTGGGAGGGTACCTTCTGCAGCAGCGGCTTCACGTGCGCGTGGTCGTACAGGATGCAGTTGAAGGAGCCGTAGACGCCGTCGTTCACGTAGTACATGAAGGTCCGCTCGCTCGCCTCGTCCTCGTCTGCGAAGGCAGCGAGCCTCAGCACCACCCTGCGCACTCCCGCCCCGCCCCGCCCCTCAGCCGGACACCTACCGTCAGAGCCCGTCTGCTCCTTGAGGACCAGCTTCTTGGCAATGATGTTGACGGCAAGAGTGAAGGCTGAGGCCACGTAGTACCTGCCCGGCTCAGCTATGATCCTCACTCCTGAGTCGGAGGGAAAATACTTGTCCAGTGCCGGGTTGATCACGCTGGTGATCTGAGAGACAAGAGCGGCCATTACGTGGGATCCACGTGGAGGGGCGAGGTCACGGGGCCACAGGCAGGCACCGGCGGAGGCCGGCACCTCCCTGGAGACCAGGCCGCACAGCCCTGTTGTTTCTTGTTGGCTCTCCTCTGGAAAACACCCTCCCCGTCCCTTCTAAGAGGTTGTGAACACGACTTTTCAGAGAATGCACAAAAGAAATGACTAGCAGGTGACGTGTCAGGGTGCGCTCCACTCAGCACACACGCGCCAGCAGATCCAAGTCTCTGCCCTCCTGACAGGCAGCAGCCGTACAATGGCTCAGCCCGCAAGGTGACTAACAGATCCGACGCTCAGAGGATGAGGCCGGCGCGCTCCCAGTCACCCCAGCAGCACAGCACGCCTTCATGCCACTGCCTACCCGCGACCTCAGAGAAAGCTCCGAAAACCAAACAGCACGAAACACCACTTCAACAGTGTAGAAGTCACTCACAAATATCACGCCAAGACACTACGCTTAGCCCCTTTTGGTGCCAACTTAAGTTGAAACAGCTTAGGTTCTGATCTAGCCCAACTTGCTACCATAGCTGCTGTCTATTCTAATTTCGTAACAACGTTACCTCTTACCTCTTCAAACTTCAGCTTCGCGTCCTCGGATCCGGGAAAGCCCCCACCGATGTCAAGCAGGTGCATGTGGAATCCGACCTCAGCCTGGCGTCAAGACAACAGAGTCAGGTGGGGAGACTCGTGGCGAGCTCAGAAGTGTCCCCGCAGCCGGGGCTAAGCCCCGCCCCCGCCCATGTCACTCCCGGGGCTGCATGGACTCACTCCCATGTCAAAGACGCAGCGGGCGTCAGACAGCGCCTGCACGAAGGTTTCCGGATCAGTACAGCCACTTCCCACGTGGAAGCTGGCGGGAAAGAAAGGAAGCGCTGTGTCCCTGGTGCTTCTCCAAGTGCCCATCAACAAGCAGAAAGCCTGAGGCTGGCGGTGCTGAGCGGCCCAGCCCTGCCACCGAGGCTCACCTGACACCGATGACATCAATATTGAGCTCTTTCGCTCGTTCCAAAAGGAGCCTGCTGGTTTTGAGTGTGGCACCAAATTTAACACTGAGGCGACAGACTGCTTTAGAATCATCGGTGGCAATCCGCAAAACCAACCTGGAATCAAGAAAAATAAATCAACGTCTCACGAAAGAACACAGAGGCTCCCGGCCTAACTACCGGCTCTGATCCCCCAGCTCGCGTCTATGACGGTTTTCATCTTCAAAGTGAAACGGCGGTCTCCTTAAACACGAAGTCCAACCACTGACAAGACTCTGCAACCCCACCTGGACCCGCCTCCCAGGGAGGGACCCTCACCTGGCCTTGGGATGTGCTCTGGCGACTTTCATCAGCTCCACCTCACTATCAAACGTCATCATCTGGACGCCACTGCTGGCGGCGTACTTGATCTGAGACACCTGCTTACAAGGGTTTGCATAGATGATCCTCTCCGGGGGCACCCCGAGGCCCTGCACCAGCTGTATCTCGGTCTGCAAGAGACGAGGAGTGTCAGGTGGCTAACGAAACAGAAAGGCGCCCCTTTCCCGAGCATCGGTCACCCGGGACACCTGGCTCCCAGCTGCCCTGCGGGAAGCCACAGGGCCGTGTACCTTGCTGGCACAGTCGAACCCGGTCCCGATGGTGGCCAGGGTCTTTATGATGGCCCTGCTGTCGTTACACTTGACTGCATAGAAGGGAGTCACACGAGGAAGAGCCTTCAGCCATCTTAGATGTTTCTTAAGAACGTCTCCAAGGTCCGCAACGTAGAAGGCATCCTTATCATCCTAAATACAGAGGGGCTCGTGTCAGCTCGCCAGCGGCCACGGCACACCACGCACGCGGACAGGCAGCCCCACTCTGCCAGTGTCCCCGGCACAGGCCGCCCTGCCGTCTGGACACCGACACGAGCACTACCGCCCACATCACCGGACAACCCAACGCCAGCGGAACACCCCACCCGCGGAGCCCTCCGGCGCGTCCGCTGGGCCGGCCCCAGCGCCCACGAGGACAGGCCGCACACTCACAGACGCCGACACTTCGTTGATCTTCTGCTCCAGGATGTCCCTGGCAGTGAAGCCTTCGTCGAGGAAGTGGCAGTCGAACTCTTCATGACTCGAGCTGTTCATGGCTCCTCGATGTCCCTCTGCAGCGGGAGGGGAGCCCTTAGAGACCCCGGCAGTGCCTGCCCCGACCCCACCTCCAGCAGACGGATCTGAACGCTCACATGGAAAACCAAGAGATGAAACTCAGAGAAATTGCTTGCAGCTTCCCACAGAGGCACTCCTCCAGGGTCCGGGTCCTGTGTGCCCGCAGAGCAGTGTGCACAGGACCTGAGGGACAGAGCACACAGGGGACGCTGTTCACCTTACGGCACACGCAGGAGGCAGCGCTCACCGGCACCAGAGCCGACAGCCCCCTCGCTGCCACCGGCATCCCAGCTCCTCCCGGCTCACGTCACAGCTGCCGGTCCCTGGCCAGAACAGGACGGCAGACTCCACACCGGGCTTTCCCCAAGCAGCACACCTGCCAGACCGTCAGGCAGCACCGCAGACACAGCCAGCACTCCCACCCTCCCCACGCCTCACAGAGCGCAGCACCGCGGGAGTACCCAGGGCACGCGACCACGAGCGCCTGTCGGCTCGTGTTCACGCGCCAAGCAGCCTTCCAGCTGCCGCTATCTGGTTGGAAATCGGCGTTCCCCAACCGATGCTGCCTCCCGTTAGCCATGCCGGGAAGCCCAGCCGCCCCTAGGAATACTCTTGTTTCGCTTAGCGTGAGTAATCACGCGGGCAAACTTTATGAATAATAAAAATAAGCCGGAACGTCAGGCTGCTAACAATAAAAGCCACTGTCCTTGGACTCCATGAAACGCGACACCAGTGATCGAGTTCCCCTCAAGGCCTGACTTGAACCCTGCATGACTTGTGCCAGGTAGGAGGCTTCTTCCTACTGTGCGACCCGCTTCAGTGCCAACAACCCACGGACAGAGGCCGGCAATGGTTCGGGGCCACCGTTTGCTGTGGCATGGGACACTATGAGAGGCCCAGGGGGACGGACCTGCCATCAATCCAAACCCATGCGTGGCACAACAGGCTTCCGGCCTCCGTTTAATTGAGTTCCTGGCATTGTCGACCTCAATCACCCTGGGGCGGGGAAGAGGCCACGGCCAGGAAACCCACTTTGGCTACACAGTATCGGTGACAACGAACTCCCCAAAGGAGCTGCGTTACTTAAGGGCTTTACTTAAAGGCGTTACTAAAAGAGCATTCGTTTCTTCTGAAATACAATCCGTTTAGGATCTTGCTTTCCGGGATCTTTCACAGCTTTGCTTGAGATGTCCCAGAGTAACTCTGCCTTACGCAGCGACCTTCCGGAACAGCCGCTGCGCTAAACGGTCCACGCACCGGCACCAGCCGGTCCCGTGTCCACACGGCGACTCCGAGTCCAGTAGACTCCGTCCACTTCGAGGCTTGAAGAAAGCGAGCCACACATCCCGTCCCCACGCTGCCACCCACTACTCAGAATTCTCGAACTACACGATCAGCCTTATTTAAAAAAAAAAAACTTTCAGGCTGGCTCCTACGCGCGCCTGTTGGCCTGAGCCAAGTCGCTCAGAGAGCCCTCGGATAATAAACCATTCCAGGTCCCGCACCAGCCGTCTCCGGCGACTCCGGGCGCTTCTGCCACGGCGTCACCCGTCCCCGCAGCCAGAAAGCCGGAAAAGAAGGAGCCCCGGTCCTCCAGATCGCGGGGCCGCGGCCGGGGCCGGCGGCGCCGCCCTGCACCTGCTCCGGGCCGGCCGCGCGGGCCCCGCGAGCGCAGCGGCTGCAGGAGCCCCGGGGCCTGCCCGGCCGCTTCCGGCCCGGGGCCGCCGCTGACGTGGGCCTGCAGCGAGGGCAGCGCCGGGCGCGCCGCCGGTCCTGCGCTCCGCCCCGGGCGCCCGGGCCTGCGACCACGTGTGGCCCGCGGGCGCCCCCCGGCCCCGGGCACGTGGCCCTGCCGCCCCCCGCCCGCCCGCCCGCCCGGCCCGGCTCCCACCTCAGAGCGCCCCCGCGCCGCGGGCCGGCCCCATGGAGACGCCGCCAGCGCCCGATGCTAAGCCGGAGGAGCGCCCGGCCGCCCGCCGGAGACGCCGGCCGAGGTGGCGCCCGCGCTGGGGGCAGAGGGCGGCCGGCGGCGGCGGCGGCTGCAGCGACTGACAAAGCCCGACGGCGCGCCGCGCCGCTACTTATAGCGCCGGCCTGTCGCCATGGAGACGCACCAGCTCAAACCAGCCGCGATCGGTTCCGGCCGGGAGGCCTCCGGAGGAGGGGCGGGGGCTCGGCGGCGGCCAACCCGGGCCGGGGCGGAGGGGGCGGGGGTCGCGGGCGCCCGGACGTCAGCGCCGCCGCGCGCCGCGCGTGCCCGCCCCGCCCCGCCCCGCCCCGGGGCTCGCGCCCCGCCCGCCCGGCCTCGCGCCCCGCCCGGCCCGCGGGCCGGCCCGCGCATGCGCACGCGCGCGCCGCCGCAGGCCCTGTCGGGCGCCGGCGGGGCCGCCTCGCTCGTGTGTGTGGCGGGCGCTGAGGCACATGGCCGCCGCAGGATGTCGGCCGCCGCCCGCCCCGTCGCGAGAGTGTGCCTCCACTCGGCGTTCCGCGCCTCGAGGGCGGAGAAAAGGGGACGGCGAGGGCCCGGGGCGCGCTCGGCCTGGCCGCCGGCCCTCAGCGGCGGAACGCGCGGAGGGCCACCGCCGGCGTGGCCTTGAGAATGGCCGCAGCCGCCTGGGGGCTCGGGGCTCCGGGAGCGGGCGGTGACGGGCCCGCCCCGGCAGCCCTGGTTGGAGAAGCCCCGAGCACTTTGACAACTGCTGGGCTGGGTCCCACCCTGGGGGTGGGCTGTGGCCCCCCGCGGGCTGGGGGGGGGTGACCCTGGCCTTGTGCTTTCAGGGTCACTGTGAGGTGTGGGTGCCCACAGCCGGCCCGGGGCGTTGCCAGTGGACACTTAATGCCCGCACGCATGCGTGAGCAAATGGTCGCGCTCCGCTAGGAGCAGGCTCAGCGCCCCGGAGCTGAACGGGACGCTGGGAGCGGAGGGCAGAAGATGCCGAAGAAGCACCTGACGGGCAGCCACCGGCTCCCTCGGGCTCCCTGCTCGACTTGATTTATTTCTTTTTTAAAGATTTACTTCTTTATTTGAAAGGCAGAGGTACAGACAGAAACAGAGATCTCCCACCTGCTGGGTCATTTCCCAAATGGCAGCAAAGGCTGGGCCCCGGCCAGGCCCAAACCAGGAGCCTGGAACTCCACGTGGGCCTCCCACGTGGCTGCAGGAGCCCAAGCACTTGGGCCGTGCACTGCTTTCCCCGGCACGTCCACAGGAAGCCGGATCAGAACCAGAGCGGCCAGGACTGAAACCTCACTCCTGTGGGCTGTCGGGGCTGCAAGCCGGGGCCTGCCCTGGTCAACTTTATAGAGTCCGTGAGCAACCAGTGAGTGCCAAGTCCCGGCGGCCAGGCCAAAGAACGGTTTTATCACCACTCTTAACGAACCTAATTCTTCCCAAGCCCCAAGATCAGAAGCCATCAGAGATCGTAGCTCCTCCTGCTCCGTGGGACAGCTCTGACCGGGAGCCTCGTCCCCTCGCTGTGAAGGAATATTTGGCCCCAGCAACACCTGAGTTTTCCTGGAAGGCTCCAAGGGGGCCGCAGTGCCCTGGGGCACTCCGTCTGTCAGTCATTCTACACTCTGCTCAGCTACGTGGCCTCATCCCAGTGGAGGCGACCAGACGTCTGGCATACGGGGGTCTCTGTTCAGCTTGGGAGCCTAGAGGCAAGTCCTCGCTGAGGGAGCCGGGTTGTCCGTTAGCTGTACACAGAGCTGCTCACGGGCCTGTCGGCCCGCACCAGGCGCTTCGGCCAACCCACGCGGACGTACGCTTGCTGGCCCCGCGTACAGGCACCTTCATTGGGGAAGGCCGGGCCTTGCCCTTGACCCATCTGACCTGGTTGGGGAAGCGGAAGCGAGGGAAGACGCCTGCTTCCGGGAGTGCCGGCCGGCTGCAGGCGCACTCTTGGCAGGGCCCGGTGGCGGTGGGTCTGCGAGTCAGCGGAGCTGAGTCAGAGACCGACTCCGATCTGGATTCGGGAGGTAACCAGTGCTGACTCAACCAGGTCTTATTCAAAGTCCACTGCATCACCCTCGGCCGGTTTGGTTTTTCCCCTAAAGAGAAAAGCAGCAGCTCCTTGGGAAGTCGGTGATGCCAAACACCTGGGCGTGACGCTTAGGCCCGACGGGAGGTCTGTGTTTTCTGCAGGAGCAGTACAGGAAGTGAGTAAAAACACCGACGCCACGCGCCTGAGTTCCGGACCACGCGCAGCCTCCCTGGGGACCTGAGCACCTCGCTGCTGCTGCCCCGGCCTCCTGGCCTTCCCCGGCTCCAGGCGCCCTGTGGGCCTCCCGCGTGCCTCTGACCTCCGGTACAGATGCGGCCTCGTGGGGATCCTCTGACCAAAGTTTTCCGAACCAAAAACGAGGGCCCGTCTGATGCCAGGCTTTTTTTTTTTTTTTCTTAACGTATTTCCATGAAAGAGCTTATAAAGGTGTGGGAGAGGATGTCAAAAGGTTTCTGGAAAATATGATGAAAAAACTGGGTTTCAAAACCCGTGCACCACAATCAGCCTATCTTTTAATTTGCCGTGAATTTTTGAAGTACCCGCATAGAACGACTACAGATTCAGGGAGGCACCCTTCTTGGAGGGATTTAAGTGACATAAAAGAGGAGTCAGAGCCGTTTCTCTGACCGCGTCCTTGGTACTGGGATGTGTGACGTAGAACTTTCTGGAAACCGGGTCTGTGTTTTAGCGCATGTGCGTGGTCCTGGCCCGCTTCACGTTTCTTCCAGAGGCGTAGGGGGAGCTGAGTGTGGAGTGAGGGTCGCGATGTCAGCCGCACCAGGGCCGTCCCGTGGGACGCCTGGGCGGTGGGGAGCAGTCACGCGACACTCTGGTGACATCTGGATGCTCCACCCCGAGTCACCGGGACTCCAGCCTTGCCCTTGAATTGTGCTGGGTGTTTCCAACGCTCCGATCCGCCCTCCAAGGCTGAGCGTGGGCCGTCTTTGCCGATGATCCAAGCGATTCGCCAAGGCGTGGAGGGCAGCTTCCAGGGCGCCCCTCCTCCCTCTGAGCAATGGTGGTGTCACTGCGCAGTGGGCTCCCCCAGGAGTGTCTGTCGTGAGTGGAAGGCCCAGGATGTTGGTTTTACAAAGTGTGGTTGCATCACGGCCCCGCCTTGCCCCAGCCCTGGTGCGGCTCTTGGGGAAGCTGCCAGGAGAGGGGTCACGGGAAACTGGGCCAGGGCCTTCCGGAGCCCAGCGGGGCCCTGGGGCAGCGCAGTGGCCACGCAGGATGAGCTGCGGCTGAGGTGGCCTCTGTTCAGAGATGCATCTTGTTGGCAGTGTGGTGTTTAGCAACGCCTTGCTTCACACGGCCTCATCTTTTCAGTGGCCAAAGCCAGTGCCAGCAAGTGTGTGCCAAGCCGGCATTCAGACAGGCCACCTAACCCGTGCGCACAGCGGGGCTGCGGGTTTCAGAGCTGATCTACTGAAAACAGTTTGCTGCTGGCCCTGGGCCCACAGAGTCAGGTCCAAGTGCCTGAGGCTGACACACGGGAGGGCTGTCCAAGGCCTGTCCCGTTCTCCCAGCTCCCTCCTAAGCGTTGTGCTCCTGTAGCCCCATGCCCACTGCTGCCCTTGCCATCTTGGGATGGGCACCCTCGTCTTCCTCCCTTCTCTCCCTGCTTGATTTACTGGTCTTCGTATGCCCCGTTTCCAGCCCAGTGCCCGGCACAGACGTCACTCAGTACTGCTGTGTGGGGGCCAGGGCCGTCCTGAGACGTCTGGCACTCGTGGTTGCTGTAGGGGGAACTGGCTCGTAGCAGGTTCTCCTTGAGCTCGTGTGGAATAAGAGCGCAGAGAACCCCGACGTTCCTCCTTTGGCTCTGTCCCCATCTGTTCCTCGATCAGGTACACGTTGGACGGACGGGTGCGTCCTGTGCACCGCGGGTGTGCTGGGCCCAGGACACCCTCCACGCCTGCAGCTTGGGGCCGGTTCCCGAGGACCCGCGGGGGACCGCTGAGGTCCCAACGCAGCCCCACCTACCTAGTGCCTAAAGAAACCGCCTCTTTTGTTCCATTTTTCCCTAAGCTCCTGGTGACTCCCTCTGACCCAACAAGTCGCAGCACCTCTGCTGGTTTTGTCACTGCCCCATTTTTGCCAGAGCCCCACCCTCGTGGGCCCCACCTCTGGGAAGCCCAGAGCCTGCGCGTTGCTTCCTTCCACGGCAGGGCAGTGTGGAGGCCCCTTGCACAACCGAGGCCTCCTGGAGGGCCCGTGCCCTGCCCAGGTTCGCTGCATGTGTCCCAGCCCTGTCAGCCACCGTGGCCCAAGCCTTGCTGGCCCCTGACACTGGGCAGTGGTGACAGGGGCAGTGGGCTGCTACTCAGAGGAGGAAGCGGCACAGAGCCCCATTCCAACTGGCGTGAGCACTGATGCTGGGAGAACGAGCTGAGCCCGAGAGGCTCCTGTCCTTGGGAAGTTCAAGGCCGAGAGAGGGGAGCACCTTCAGGCTGTGCCCTAACTCTGATGGCAAGGATAGGGGTCACACAGGCTCCCACCATGGGACCAGGGACAAAGGCCTTAGAAACAGCTCGGAGAGAAAGGGCCTGGCTTCGACAGGGTTCTCCGGGGCTGGATAAGTCTGGGAGGGGTCAGGGCAGAAGGGGGCCTGTGGTGTGAAGACAGGCACCTGGCCACGTGCCCAGCCTGCCTTAGCAGGGCGGACGAGGGTCCCCGTGGGGAGCAGCGTTTGCGCCCCGGGCCGCCCTCTGCTGTGCTGGCCGTGCGGCGGCCACGGGCTGCCTGTCCTGCCATCCGCAGCAAAATCCTGCTGACGACAGGGCCCAGCGATTTTAGGAGACCGCTCAGCCACCATAAATGGGTACAAAACGTTCCACTATGACATTTCGTGCCCCATATCACTCAGGGCCTGAGCAGGCAGTTCAGTCCAGGGAGCTGAGCACGGGAACTAGATAACCGAGTATCTGACAGCTGCAGGAAGCCGCCACGTTCCAGAGGACCGGGCATAGAGTGAGAGAGCGAGAGCCCTGGGCGGCTGTGCAGCCACGCGGGGCTGCGACCACAGGGGGAGCCCCTGACTGACAGGAGGAAGCCGGAACCACTGAGGGGCGCTGCCAGTGTCAGGGAGGCTCCCAGAAGCTGGGGGGTGGGGGGAAGGGAGAGTGAGAGCACCCCAGCTTCCCCTTCCTCCCGTCCTCCAATGCCCCTCCCCAGCGGGAAGCCTGTGGCTCAGACAGCCCCCCATCAGGGGTCAGTCCCTGCCCACCCTGCCAGAGGAACAGCACATTTGCAGCCAGGCGGAGCCCGAGGGTGGACAGGCCAAGGCCAGGCCCAGCCCCTCCCTGAAGCCAGCCGGTCTTTCTACGCATCTGAAAGGCGCTTCCTAAGAAGAGTTATGGTAAATAGGGCACGGCACGTTGGCTTACGCATAAGGAAAGTCCACTATCTCATCTCACAAGACGTCGCAAGGAAAGAGGCCCGTTTCATTTATTCAGAGCCTCAACGTCAGGAACCCGGATTCCTTTTATCTTTCGGCACTTCCCTGCAAGGGTGTTGGCCAGGGTGTCGGCCTCATGCTTCTAAGGTGGCTGCCCCTGCTCCAGGCATCACGTACAGATGAAGTGAAGACCTGTGGAAAGAGGGAAAGGACATCTCTTCCTCTGTGTCTCCCTTTTTTATCTGACAAACGCTTTTGCCCGCGTGGTGAGCTTCCTGCCCGTGGGAAGGAAAGTGTCCCATTCCTCGGGCATCAGTCCGTCCTCCGAGGCGGGTATCACCTGTGAGCCCCTCGGCCCTGGAAGCAGACACAGGCCTCCCGTGCAGGGCATGGCCGGTGGAAGATGCTGTCTGCCCTGGTTGAACTGTGTCTGTCCCCTCGCCTCCCGAACTCTACACTGAAGTCCCTCAGGGCAGGACCTTATCTGGAGACGGGTGGGCCCAGATCCACGATGACCGACTTGGACACAGACTCACCAACAGGGAGGGCTGACGCTGCCGCATGCCGAGGGTGTGCCTGCTGTGGCCGACAGCCCCCGGAACCAGGAGCAGGGCCTCCCCACCGCCCAGGAAGGAGCCAGCCCTGCCCCACTGCCAGCCTCCAGAACTGGGAGACGCTCAATTCCTGTTGTTGCAGCAGCCAGAGCAAGCAGACAGACCGCCTGGACACGGGCCAGGCTGCGGGAGCAAGCAGACAGTCCGCCTGGACACGGGCCAGGCTGCGGGGCAGGAAGGAGGGAGAGGCGCGGCAGACAGGCGTGGGGTGGGCGGGGCGCTCCCCAGCGTTCCCATGGCTGTCCTGGAGAGATTGTGTCTGTGCAGCCGCAGTGTGTCTTGCTTCTGAGGCTGTGAGCTGCAGAGCTTGGCCCCGGCCCGGCTGCACTCACAGACAGACAGACCCCGGCTGCCCTTGCTTCTTCCCCATACCTGACAGAGGTCTCTGTGCAGCCTCCGGCCCCAGCCCAGGAGCCTCCTGGGAGCTGCTCACCCCCGTCTGTCCGCAGGTCCTTCTCTTGCTCTCAATGGCCCCCACCCCCACCCCCCGACTGGGGCTCTCGCTTGCTGGGGCGGGGCTGCAGCTCCCTCCTGCCCGCTTCTCCATGCTGCCTGCGCTGGTCTGCCTCAGGATTTGTAACTTTGTAAACGGCCGCAGAGCGCAGCGGATACCTTGCATACCTTCCTTAGGACATGTCTCCTCTTACCTGCTCACGGGGCCTCGTGGTGCTCCTTGGCTGGACAGACCTGCGATAGGCCAGGGCCTGCGGCAGGCTGGATGTCCCAGGCCGAGCACAGAGAGGGCACTGGGAGTGCAGGTCCCACTAGAAGAGTTGGATTTTACAGGCGAGATGACGACAGCAGTGCATCTGGTCCACCTCTCAAGCAGTATGGCAAAGGAGGTCTGAGACCACATTGGAAAGGGCCAGGCAGCGCTCCTTTGTCAGCCGGGACACTGGCCTTGGGTCCCTCGGTTCCCTTGTAGGACAGCGTGTGCCCACATCCCAATGGTAAGGTCGTTAGTTCCCTGAGGCTCAGTCTCTTGTCTGTAGAGGGGACAGTGTTGGAAGCCGCCTCAGAAGGTCATTGGCCATTGAGTGAGATAACTTGTGCACGGCACCAGGGTTGCACCTGCTGGATGTGCCGTCTGAAACACCGAATTTTGTGACAGCTTGTCCTTGCTAGAACAAAGGGATCATTCTTTGACATGTTCTTTAGATTTGAAAGAGAGAGAGAAAGATCTTCCATCTACTGGTTCACTCCCCAAATAGCCGCAAACAGCAAGGGCTGGGCCAGGCTGAAGCCAGGGGCCTGGAACTCCACCTGGGTGTCCTACACAGTGGCAGGGACCCAAGTACTTGAGCCATCTCCCACTGCTTTCCCAGGAGCATTAGCAGGAAGCTGGATCGGAAGCGGAGCAGCCAGGACGCGAACTGGCACTCACATGGGTTGCCGGCCTCCCAGGTGGTGGCTTCACCTTTTACGCCACAGCACCAGCCCCAAATAAACAATAATTTTAAAAGAAGAAATATAAAAAGTAAAGTACTGTAAGTCAAACACTTCAATGTATACACCAAAACTATGGACTTTGTGTGCGTATATTGAGCAAATCACGCAGTTAACACTTCACTGGGTACGTGTTCCGTGACAAAACTCCACATACAATCACAGAGCGGAAAGAATTCAAACTCTGTTTCCACGTTGCCCCACCCCCTGCGAAGTTGTTCATTTCAAATGTCACGAGAACTGAAGACACTCACTGTTCCTGGCCTCCGTGCAGGGCAGGAGGGCTCCGTCTGCCTGAGGCTTCCGGGCCTGGGCCAGTCCCCGGTGAACTCTGCAGGAGCCCTCGCCGCGAGCACGTGTAGCCACGTCGGGATGAATCAGGGCCCAGCTGTGGAAATGAGAGTTCTCTGCATTAATTTAGGGGCACAGCGCGTTTATGAAAGGGCAAGTAATGAAAATGTGAAGTCCACATGTGTGTTATTAAAACCCCATCACGGCCCGGCCAGCTGTCTAGAACAAAGGGCTGTTCTCAGGGCGAGGTGTTTATCAGTGCGTTATTTAGGGTGGATGGGCACAGCAGTAATAACAAGAGGGCAACATGTCCTCGCTTTTATTGTCATTTTCAAGTGATCTGCAGACAATGCAGGGCCTTCTTGCCGGCCCCTGGGGCAGAGGCGGCCCGTGTCCCACCCTTCCTGGCCCAGGGCCTGCCCTTAGCAGCAGGCACGTTAGCTCCTGGCACAGCTGGCGGTGGGGTCTTGGGTAAGTGCTTCCGCCCCTGAGTCCGGGAGCTGTTATTTCGCAGAGTTGTCACTTGTAAGACTCTTAGCTGAACTCGCGCACCCAGCAAGGCCTTGACGCTGGGTCGGGGTGGGGGCTCAACGATGGTGCATCTCCCCCGTCCTCGCCCACCTGCATGGGGCCGCTTCCCCGACCCGGGATACCCGCGACTGAAATCTGCTCCGGTGAAGGGAGCCCCGCCGCCGCTCCCTGCTGCTGCTTCTCTGAGAGCCCGTCTCCTGGGCCCTGTCTGGTCTGTCCTGGTCTCTGCCTGGTCACCGATTGGCACAGTGCTTGGACAGCGCTGCGTTCTCTCCCCTGCACCCGAGCTCTCGCGCGGCTCTGCAGGGTCCACGGGCTCCCAGTCTGCAGGGAGGCCTCAGGTTTGCTCTTGCATTCTGCATACTCCGTGCTGACTCAGGACCAACCCAGCGTCCCGGGGAACAGTTCAGTCCAGTGCGGTCAGCCCTGGGGCAGCACTTGGCAGTGCCCCTCTCACGCCCGGAGCGTCCTGGTCCCCTCCCTCTCACCCTGGTGGCCTCATCAGCCGCTCACCTGGTCCCTCAGCCTCCTTCTGGAACATCCCTGGCCAGGGCTGCCTTCCAACCCCTCCCCCCCCGTGGTTTGGGGGCTGCTACCAACCTCCTTTGCGACTGGTCTGAGCTGCTGGCCCCGGTGGAGTTCCTGTGCGCCCAACACAATGAGCAGTGAGCCCTCGAGGAGCCGTGAAGAGCGGGGAGAGATCTCTAGTGCGTTCTCTTAGGTCCTGGCTCCCTGCTGTGTAGCCAGGAAAGACTGACCTTCGTCCCATGTTTACTGAGCACAACCTGGCAACAAAGGATTAGAAGTACCAAGTTCTGGGCCAGGCATTGGCACTGAGGCTCCATGGACTGGGCTGCCTCCTGCAACACCAGCATTCCGAGTGAGTGCCGGTTGGAGACCCAGCTGCTCCACTTCCAATCCAGCTTCCTGCTGGTGCACCTGGGAAAGCAGCTGAGGATGGCCCGAGTGCTTGGGCTCCTGCACCCACGTGGGAGACCATCTGGGGAGTGAACCAGCAGATGGAAGATACCGCTCTCTCTCTCTCTCTCTAACTCTGCCTTTCAAATAAATACATAAGTCCTAAAAAAAAAAAAAAAAAAAAAGGCTCCACTTGGGACACGTGCATCCAATGTCCCAGTGCCTGGGCTTGAGTTCTGCTCCAACCCCAATTCCAGCTTCCTGCCAAGGTACACCCTGGGGGGCCGAGAGGATGGCTCAGCTCCTTGGGTCCACGCCTCCCACATGGGAGACCAAGTTTGAGTTCATGGTTCCTGGCTTTGGCCAGGCTCAGCCCCTGCTGTTGCAGGTATTTGGGGATTGAGTTGGGAGATCTCTGTCTGTCTCTGTCTCTTTTTCTGTCTGCCTTTCAAATAGAAATAAATACATTTTTAAATGCCAGGCCTTTTGATCAAGTCAGTGCACCTCAAGCATTCTGTCCTAAGACGTCCTCTTACAAGCATATGAGGTTTTTTTGCACAAAAATATATGAAAATGTCACTTGTAAAAATAAAAAATTGGAAACCCCTCAAATGTCCAACATGAATGGAATGATAATAAAATTATTTTGTACTCACAGGATGAAATACTATTCAGCGTTTAAAATTTTTCTTAAAGATTTATTTTATTTATTTGAAAGGCAGAGTTACAGAGACAGGGATAAGCAGAGAGAGAGAGAGAGAGGGCGCTTCCATCCGCTGGTTCACTCCCCACTTGGCTGCTATAGTCAGGATTGGGCCAGGCCAAAGCCAGGAGCCAGGAACTGCGTTCAGGTCTCCCACGTGGGTGCAGGGGCCCAAGCACGTGGGCCATCCTCTGCTGCTTTCCCAGGTGCATTAGCAGGGAGCTGGATCAGAAGTGGAGCAGCTGGGACTTGAACCAGAGCCCACGTGGGATACCAGCATCAAAGGCAGCAGCTTTACCCGCTACACCACAGCACCTGCCCCTCAGCCTATACAATTAAATTAATGATTGATTTCCAATGCTATGGAAACTGCTACCTAAGAAAGTGAAAACACAGATCTATAAAATTATGTATCCAGGATAATTTTATATAAAAGGTTTTCACTTCTTTATTGTGATCAGGTATATATGCCATGAAATTTACCACTGGAGCCACTTTACACTCCATGGCGTTTAGAACCTTGAGGTGCTGCCCAGCCCTCCTTCTCGTCCACTCTAGAACATTTTCATCCCGAGCAGAGCTGTGTGGTTGTATATAAATGTGTAGAGATGTATTTTAATTATTTTATTATGAGTTATTTTAAACAATTTAATAACAAAATTAATTATTAATTTTAAAATAATTTTGTTATTTTTACTACATTTTTTACAGTTTTCTTTTTTAAAAAAAGATTATTTATTTGAAAGGTAGGATGATAGGGAGAGCAAGAACTTACATCCACTGGTTCATTCTCCAAAGGGTTGCAACAGCCAGGACTGGGTCAGACTGAAGTCAGGAGCCAGGAACGCCATCCGAGTCTCTGGCTTAAGTGGCGGGGGGGGGGGGGGGTACTTGAACCATCATCTGCGGCCTTCCCAGGCACAGCAGCAGGGAGCTGGGTTGAAAGCCGGGCAGCCGGGACTTGAACTGGTGCTCTGATGTGGGCCGGGGGCGTGGCCAGCGGCAGCTTGACCTCCTGTGCCCCTTTGCTCATTTTTTTTAATGCCGCTCTGTATTTAACTTTCAGTCAACACGCATCCATGACTTTGTCACTTGCAGCGCACTTAAAACTTGCTCTCTGTGGGAGAGACACCATCTTGGCGGGCAAGGCAACCTTACGCGGCACCCGCCGCAGGCTCCGTTGTGATCCTGCGCCGGCTTGGCCACGGCTGGGCTCCGCGGCAGAGCGCGGAGGGCTGCGCCGGGACAGCCGTCAGCCTCCCCCCGGGGCTTGCTCCCCTTTCATGTGGTTGCCGCTTGAACTTCTATCTTTCTGTCTGGCTGGAGCCCGGGCTTCCGGAGTTGGCCTCTGATGTCTGCGGCTCCGCTTGCTGTGGGGCTGCGGGGTAGACGTCCCGGCCCCCTCTGTGGAAAGGGAGACCCTGGAGACCCAGTGTCCATGACAGACGCAGAAGAAGGGGTGTGTTTTCCTTTTAAAATGACATGCGTGGTAGAAAATTCAGCAGATCCATGTCCTCGTTTATTCAATGCACAACCGTTCTTTAAGCGGCCTCTGTTCCGACACTGGGACACTGGGCGCTGTAACCTGAGCTGAGCTTCCTGCTGAGTTTGGTCACCTGCAGATGACCACAGACGCTCCCCGTCTTGTGTTCCCTGTCCTGAGCAGCCTGCCGGGCTGGGCGGCGCTGATGGATCGCAGAGAGGCGGCCATGTTCGCCTCCCTCCACCCTTTCCAAGAACACCTGTGCCTTCCACAGGCTGGGGATAAATCTACCCTGAGGCCCAAGGGATTGGATGAGGGAGGGGAACATTCCTGACCCAAACCCGCCGGGTCAGATTCCTCCGCCACTGCTCTGGGTAAGGAGTCAGCCAGGCAGGCCTGTGGGGGGGCTACTCAGGACCACACAGCCCCTGTGTGCAGACGAGAGCATCCCCCACGGCCAAGAAAGCGGAGAGACAAGTTCGGGCGGAAGGGGCTCGCCAGGGTCCGTGTCCAGCCCGCTCAGGGCAGAACTGTCTGCCTCCAGTTCCATGCAGTTCTCCCAGCTCCTTAGAATGAACCCGCTTCGTGCAATCCAAGTCGGTGGTTCCTGGAATCCAAAGGTGCAGGGGTTTGTTCCGGAAGAACAGGGTTTGAGTGACGGTCACCTCTTCAGCCTCTCCCCGGAACCCAGGACGCACGCCGAGCCTGCAGCGATCGCCGCGTCGCCGTGTGTGAGTGAGACCCTGCCCCGCAGCCCAAACGCCGGGCTGTGGCTAGGAAGCCGCCTGTGGCTCCTCTCCTCTCCGTTCCGTGGGCCTGCGTGGCTGGGGGAGAAGTGAGGGGCGTCAGCCCGCCGCAGGACCTCCCTCCATCCCACCGCCCCTTGACACCTGGTCACCCAGTCACGCGCTCGCGTGGTCGGGCCTTTCTGCGTGGCTCCCCGGGGCTGTCCTCGATCCTCTTCTCGTCCGCTCCTGCCCGCGGTGCCGGTGCCGTCGCTTCTGCAATGGCGGAGGGGTTCTGTGTCTGCTGTCCGCGTGGCAGCTCCGGCCCCAGGTGGCTCCTGAGCACGCAGAATGTGGCCAGAGTGACTAAGAAACCGAATTTTCAATGGTTCCCTTTTCTTTTAAAGATTTATTTATTTATGTGAAATTCAGTTATATATATAGAGAGAGAGGTCTTCCATCTGCTGGTTCATTCCCCAAATGGCTGCAATGGCTAGAACTGGGCCTATCCAAAGCCAGGAGCCAGGAGCTTCTTCCGGGTCTCCCACGTGGTGCAGGGGCCCAAGCACTTGGGCATCTTCTGCTGCTCTCCCAGGTCATAAGCAGGGAAGCTGGATCGGAAGTGGAGCAGCCGGGACTGGAACCAGTTCCTATATGGGATAGGATACGGGATGCCGGCACTGCAGGTGGAAGCTTAACCTGCTATGCCACAGCGCTGACCCAAGAAACTGAACCTTTTTTTTTTTTTTTTTTTCAGATAGAGACAGAGAGAGAGACAGGGAGAAAGGTCTTCCTTCCGTTGGTTCACCCCCAAATGGCCGCTATGGCCAGTGCTGCGCTGATCCAAAGCCAGGAGCCAGGTGCTTCTCCTGGTCTCCCATGGGGTGCAGGGCCCAAGCACCTGGGACATCCTCCACTGCACTCCTGGGCCACAGCAGAGAGCTGGGCTGGAAGAGGGGCAACCGGGACTAGAACCCGGCGCCCATATGGGATGCCGGCGCTGCAGGTGGAGGATTAACCAAGTGAGCCACGGCGCCAGCCCAGAAACTGAACCTTTTAATTGCTTCTTTTTTCTTTCATTTTGAAAAAGATTTATTTATTTGAAAGTCAGGTACAGAGAGAGGTAGAGAGGGAGAGGGAGCTCTTCCATCTGCTTGCTGGTTCCCTCCCCAGTGGCTGCACTGGCCGGGCCTTGAACAGGCCAAAGCCAGGAGCCCAGGACTCCATCTGGGTCTCCCGTGTGGGTGCAGGGGCCAAGCACTTGGATTATCCTCTGCTGCTTCCCCAGGCACATTCGCAGGAAGCTGGATCAGAAGTGGAGCAGCCAGGACTTGAACAGGTGCTCATATGGGATGCCGGCCTCAGGGGTGGCTTAACCCACTCCACCACAACGCTGGCCCCTAACGGTGTTTCGTTTTAATGAGTTTAACTTTACATCGCTGGCCACGCTGGTGGTTCCCATATTGAAGCCTCAGCTCTGGGTCCAAACTGTAACCGCTGACCCCGGAGGTGCATAGCCGCACTCCCAAGCAGTCGTGGGCTTTGGAGACAGCACAAGCACACTCCGGCTATGGCTTCCTTTCCCCTGGCCCTTCAGGAGCTGTGCACTCCGGACAGGACGCTCGTGGGAGAATCTGCGCTCGGCACTGCAGGGGCACGTGGGCCGCCTCCCAGGGTCCCGTGGACGGGAGCAGCCGTAACCAGTGAGGCGCCATTCATTGCCCGAGCTCAGAGCCACCCCATGACGCAACTCCAACTTCCCAGCCACGCTCTCCCGCTGCAGGACAAAGGTAGCTCTTTCTTCCTGTAAAACCCAACCCCTCCTTACCCTCCAGGGACTCGCTTCTGCCCCTTGGCTTGTGGAAGGCACACGTGCACCTTTCTGACCAGGCTGAGCTGCAGGTCTGAAGCGACAGGGAGGTGGTGGGACACGGACACACCCCCGTGAGGTCACTGTGGACAACTCCCGGTGACATCATGGGCTCACACAGGGCGGCCTGTGGCCTGCTGACCCGCAGGCGGAGACAGCTCCTCGTGGCTTGATTGCTCCCGTGCACTTCTGCTTAGAAAGTGGGGATTATTGGGCCGGATCCACACCCGGCAAAAGGGCAGTGCGCGTGCGCCCAGCCGTGCCAGGGGGCGGGCAGGGCGGCCTGCGGGGAGTCGGAAGACCTGGGGTCCACCCTGGCCCTGCACCAGCTGGTCAGGTGGCTCAGCCAGGTGTTTTGCTGTTCCAGACCCCACTGTTTCCTCTGTAGAACAGGGATCTGGGGCCATGCACCACATGTGTCCCAGGGCTCCTTGCAAAGCTTGCTCCAGACCTACACAGGAAGCGAAGGGGTGACAAGATTTCCCCAGGGAAGGGGTGGCCAAGCCAGGCCGGAGCCCTCGCCTCCCGCTCGCGGGCAGAGCTGTGTTTTTGGCCTCTGCAAATGTCGGCCTCCTTAGCCGCCTTCCCGAGTAGTCCAGCAGCACCAGGCCAGCCGCCGGCCCACGAGCCTGGCCAGAGGGAGCCTGTCTCCCCGTGGGGGCTTCGGCTGTGGGCAGGTGGCCCCGTTCTCCGTGGAGCAGTTGTGGGCCCTTGGACTAATCACGACGTCTCTGTACCTCGGTTTCTCCATGTGTAAAATGGGGCTAATAATGCCGCCCTCGAGGGTCCCGGCTTGCTTTGGGGCCTTCCTGTCTTTGAACTCACGTGGAATGGTAGTAACAACCCCAACCTCAGTGTTGAACAGAGCTGATATTCAGGGGCCAGGACCGTGCAGGTGTTCAAACAGTGAAATAAGTCCGCTCCCTGAGCCCTCCCCTGCTGCCCACCTGCTGTCTTGGGCCCCTCCCTCCCTCCCTCGCGCCCCCCTGCCCTGTCTCGGTGATCCGGTGACCAAGCTGCTCCCTGCTTTTGGGAGGCCTCTGGGCCTGGGTCTCCGTCCTGGACAGTATCTGTGTGCGTCCAGCTGATGGTTGGTTGGTTGTTTTTTTAATCAGTCGACTTCTTTTTTAGGTGAGTTTTCGGTTTTCAGGAAAACTGAGCAGAAAAATCCAGAGTTCTCATGTACCACTGCCTGCTCGCCCCTGTGTCGCCTCCTGCCAGCGCCGATTGTTAGCGACTGGTGAGCCAACCTTGATGCGACCTCACAGCTGAGGGCCCGAGCTGCTGTCAGGCCTCTGCGGCCCACGCTGGCAGCCACCTTTGGCGTCACCCGTGGCGTCAGTACCGGCTCATGGCCATTGGGTGGCTATGGCACAGGTGAGCTCTGGCGGGTGTGTTGCCTGTTTAACCCCCACGTGCTTTAGTTTAAACCAGGGCTAGAAGACGTCTGCTTGACAAACCTGCTGCCCTGCCACGAGCCAGCTGGGGAGCCTCTTAAAATACGCCAGTGCCCAGGCTGCCCCCCAGATGGCTGCGCCAGGAGCTTGTTCTGCAGGCTGGTCCCCTGGGGGGCCCTAACTACTGGGCTCCGGAGCCCGGCTGGTGAAATCGGTCCACCTGCATCAGGAGGGCTTGGCAGGGATGCAGGTTCCCGGCCCCAGGATGGTGGGTGTTGGAGAGACTCCTGGGCTGGGCGGGGCGCGGTGTCACAGCTCCCATGAGGATGCGATGAGTGGCAACGTGGTCACTTCCCGCTGTTACAGGGCCTAAGGGGGTATCAAAGCAATCGTCCAACCCGCTGGCCGTTGCCTTGGCAGGGCCGGACCAAAGGATTTTGCGGGCATTCCGCGGCCCGTGGACCGCACGTTCCCCTCCCTTGCTCAGTTTTGTGCGGACACAGACAGGAGCTATACAGCACATGGGTGCTATAGTGTCATCGCTGTACCCCACTGTGTGTGATTTAGTAATAGTGTAAATCGGACACGTGCGCGCGTGTCACCTCGGTATCCCGCTGTGCGCGTGTCTACTGGAAGAAAGGCCATTTTCCCTTCTCACTTTCTGTATTCGCGAATTTTGACACTTTCAGCCAGGCGTTTGGCTTGCGTTGATTTCTGCCTGGCCCTCTGTGAGCTCACCACCACGTCTGCACCGGGGGAGGGCCCTGTCCCTAGAGGGCGGGGCGCTCAAACATTTGCACAGTCCAGTATTTGTTGGTTTTGCCACAAAGCAAGCAGCAATAAGCCTCGGAAGAACCTGGCCCCCGGGCTACCTGGCCGCCCGTCCTGTGTTCGCTCAGTTCCCTGGCATTTGCCTAGTCTGCTTTCCAGTTGACAAAACCATTTCATGGGCTAGAACGTCTTCGACCCCTGCAGCCGCTGAGTGGGCAAGAACCGTCTCACGCACAGGGACACCGCGCCTCGGGCGCCTGGCTGTGCTGGGGCAGCAGCGCCTTGAGTCCCTCTTGCTCTAGAGACGGGGACAAATGGGCTGCCTGGGCTCCAACACCCGAGAGCAGGCACGCGCGGTCGCCCGACGGATGGCTGCCAGGCTGAATACACAAGTCAAGGTGGAGAGAAGCTGCTGCGGTTCCTCACCCCATGTTCTGGAAAGTTCTTGCCAGGGCAGCAGCGGAAATGACCAGCGCTGAGGCATTTGCTGCCTTCGGATGACTCCTGACCGCTCTTTTCAGGACGTGTCGGCCAGCGGTCAGATCTGACTCGTCAAGTAAGAAAGGCACCTCCGGAAGTCAGCCAGCCAGGGGCCAGGAGAGGACAGGCCCCCAGCGGCCAGACTTGGATGGAGTTGGCCAAGGCCACACCTGGATACTCCAGCTCTTCAGGATGCAAGGGGCTGGCTCTGGCCAACCCAGCCCATGAGGCTGAGGGGGCCGCCGGTCAATGGGGTGGGGAGTTCAAAGACCAGAGTGGACTGGGCTGGCCACCCCGTGGACAAAGCCGGAGTCAGGAGTGAGAGCCCCAAGTCCCCTCTTCCTCCCGAAGAGGCCACGGTGGCATCCAATGCTGCTGTCCCTGGAGAGGCCGCCCTGGGCAAGGCTGGTGCACGGGCCTGTCCCCTCAGGTCCCTTCTGCTGTCGCCGTGCAGGGAGGGGCAGGACAGGGCCCACGGGCTTGTCTCACAGACTGTGACCAGCACTCGCGGTCTGAAAGGTGTAGGGCCAGGCCAGTTCCAGGGCAGATCCGCAGGCGGTGGTCAGCGCCTGCCGGCCCCAGTGCTGGGCACGCTCTTGCGGCTCCTCCAAACCCAGAAGCGTGGTGAGGAAGCACTCCCCTCTCTAGAGCCTGCTGCTGTGGCTGCCAGGCCCGGCTCCCCCAGCCCGGCCTCTCCACCGCCTCTCGGCACCTGCCGGCCTCGGTGCCCGGCTCATCTTGGTGGCCTCCTCGGGCAGCTGGGCCAGAGCTCCTGGGTGCAGGCTGGCCTTGGCCTGGCCGGGCCGCCCTGGCCTGCCTGGTGTGGCTGGAGCAGAGAAAGGTTTGCAAAGGCAAGGTCAGGCAGAGATTCAGTCCCGAGGGACCAAGACCTTGCGGGTGCCCTGCAGAGGAACCAAGGCCTGTCTCCCTGAAAGGAGGGGGCTGGAGGCGCAGGTGCAAGGGCTGGCACAGGGGGCGGGGGCGGTGTTTAAGCCTCGAAGGTTGCCATGCAGCCAACTTGTTTGTAAAAGAGAGCCCATAACACAGTGGTTTCTCTGATACTTGAGAGAACTGGGAGAAGCTGACGGTTCCAGCCATGGGCCTGCCCCTCACCCAGTGGCACCGGGGAGGTGACGTCTCCCGTCCCAAGGCACCGTCAGGTGTGGAGTAGCATCCCGGGAAGCCTGGGGCATGGGCAGTGTGCACCGCTCTGGGGCGGGGCCCGGGTCTCTGATCTGCGAGAGACAAGTGTGACACCCCAGTGCAGGGTGGCCCCTGCCAGTCCCCGAGCCCTGAGAGCTGTGGCAGCGGCCATGACCACTTGTGAGGGTGCCCATGACCTGGTAAGGGCAGCAGAGCATGAGAACTTGAGCTGAGATTTCGGCAAAGGCAGCTGGGAGAAGAACTGGACGGCCCAGGGCCAGCGACTGGGCACCTCCCACAGGACACGGGCACCGGCCTGGGCCGGAGCACAGGGCAGGCACCTATCACCCGCCGGGGCTGGGCTCTCCTGCCCCTACCTCCTGTGATCCATGTGACAGCGCCTTTACAATAAGGAAACTGAGGCAGGGGGAGGTTGGGGCTTGCCCAAGATTAACCACAGTGAGTTCAGAACCAGAACACAGATCCAGGCTTGCCCGACTCCCCAGTCCTGTCAGGAGCACCCTGCACCGTCGCTGTCTCGAGCCTGCGGTGGCAGAGAGAGCCTGGGGGGAGGGGTGCAGACAAGGGGGCCCTCCGCTGGGCGCCCTTTGCAAGGGGTCTCTTGGGAGGGCCCGCGCTGGCTGAGGTGTGCACAGCCCTGGGCCTCCCTGGGAGAGCGCCCTATTCATCCCTGCACCCGGTAAGAGAAGCCGTCGGCTCAGCCTGGCTCCCACTCGCCGCCACCGCCCCTGGGAATGCCAGCGTCCGAGCCATCGCCCCTCTTCCCACACAACCTGTCTCTGGGTGTGGGCAGGCTGAGTGACAGGAACGTCGGTTCTACTGCGTGACCTGGGCTGTGCCACTTGGCCTCCCAAGACTCAGTTTTCCCCCTCTGGAAAATGGGGTAGCAGCGGTCATGTGTGGAATTCTCAGTATTTATTTAGAGGAGATGCTGCACACCAGAAAGCCCGGCCCACGCTTCACTGAGTGTGAACATGTGGGCCTTGGGCGCTGCGGGGCGGGACGGTTGTGTGGCAGGAGCGCTCCGGCCTGGGAATCGAGTTTGCAGATTCCCTCCACGCACCTGGGCACGGGCCGGTCCCCAGGGCGAAGCATATGACTCAGCCTAACTAATCCCCGGGAGCTCCAACGTGCACTTAGCACGGGCGCTGGGACTGATGGAGGCCTCGCGTCCATCTCGCCCGGGGGGCCGAGGGGACCAGCGGGGCAGCCCCCGTGTGTGCGAGCGAGGCCTGAGACCACGCTCTGTGGTCTTGTTCAGACTTAGCTACTAACTGCTTTGGGGCCTTGGGCAAATTGCTTAACTTCTCAATGTCTCGCTCTCCTGATCCGTAAAATGGGGATAATAATACTTACCTACCTCACGGGGCTTGTTGCAAGAATTAATTAAAGTTTATGAAGCGCTTTGAGATTCCCGGATAAAAGGCTCTGCAGAAGTACAAAGTATTATTATCATAATCCAGCAGGCTATAAAAGACAATTTTGCAGGAAAAGGCAAAAAGTTAATTTCCATACAAGCAGAAACAAAGGCAGATATAGTCACAGAAAGTTTAAAAAAGGAGTCTAGAGGATAATTTATATAATTTTTAAAAATTATAACATGTTTTCTCCCCACCAATAATCAATGGAGCGCCTAATTACAGATCGCGGCTCAGGCCAGAAAGCCGCGGCGGCTCACTGTGGACAGGGGCTCGGGGCTCTCGGAGCTGTCTCTTGGAACCCATGACAAGGCCAGGCCTGGAGCTAGGGAGCCCCTGGTTCGGAGCAGGGCTTGGTGACTGCAGGTGTGCGATGCGGGCGCCAGGGCAGCTGAGGTGGGCCTGGGTCAGGTGTTTGAAGGAGAGAGGCACTACTGGTTCATGTTCAAACACCTGTCTCCCCAAGACAGCCGCCTGCCCCTTCCTAAGAGAGGCCAGCGGCCTCTGAGCTGGGCTGGGAGAGCCGGTTCCCTTCTTTCAGGAACGATAAACAGATGCTAGGGGATAGAGCTGCAGGAGGCCTCACCCTAGGGCAGCCATGGCCGAACAGGGTGGGTCTCTAACGGGGACAGGAGAGTGAGCCCCATTCTGCCCCATCAGCTCTGAGATTCGGGGTGAACACAAAAACCCAGGGAGCCCCCGAGACCCTGCGCGTGCAGAGCTCACACTGCAAAACGAAACAAAGCAAAACAGGCGATCTTTGTTTTGCTGTATTTGAAAATGCGTGGCTATTATTTGGACTTGTTTAAGAGGCAGGAAGAGAGACGCATGGGGCGGGATGACAGAGAGAGAGAGAGAAAGAGAAATGGAGAGATGGAATCTATTGGCTTACCTCCCAAATGCCCACAACTGCTGCAGTGGGCTGGGCCGGAGCTGGGAGCCAGACACTCCGCCTGGGTCTCCCATATGAGTGGCAGGGGCCTGCTTCAGCCATCACCTGCCGCCTCCCGGGTCTGCATCCACAGCAGGCTGGGATTGGGACTCGAACCCAGGCACTCGGGTTTGGGACGTGAGAGCTGAAAGAGCACCTCCTGCCAGGCTACACAGCCTCGTCCCGAAGTGAGCTCTATGATTCCTCTGTGTTAGAGGGGCAGAGAATTGGGCAAACTTGGGGTTGGCAAAATCATCACGTAATTGCACAACTTATCTGACAGCTTTTTAAAAAAGATTTATTTATTTATTTGAGAGAGAGGGACAGGAAGGGGGAGGGGGAGGGGGAGGGGGAGGGGGAGGTCTTCCATCTGCTGCTTCACTCCCCAATCAGCCGCAGCCACAGGGGCCAGGCCAGTTTGAAGCCAGGAGCCGGAGCTTCAATCTGGGTCTCCCACGTGGGTGACAGGGGTCCAAACACTTGCCCCTCCTCCGCTGCTTTTCCCAGATGCATCAGCAGGGAGCTGGATCAGAAGTGGAGCAGCAGGGACTCGAACTGGCGCCCCTTGGAGATGCCGGCGTCACAGGGGGCGGCTTTACCTGCTACGCCACAGCGCCAGCCCCTGTGTAAACTGCACTGCAGTCTGAAGATGACCCGAAGCGAGTGAGCAGCAAGAAGAGAGAAGGGTTGCTTTGTCTCGCTCACTGCAGGGTGCTGTGGGCCTGCGGGGAGGCGGGGGCCCTGCTCTTGGGGGTCTGACAGGGAGGAGGGGCAGGGGCGCACCTAGAGGCAGACGGGGAAGGGAGGTCCGTGGAGAGCAGACCCCCGCAGCAGGCCGTGAGGCCACGGCCCACCCAGCCGCTCCCGGGCTGCAGAGCTGAGGAATCCCCCAGCACCCTTCTCACGCCCCAGACCCTGGCTCAGAGCTCAGCTTCGCACCCGCCGGCGGGCGCCTCAGCAGTGTTTTGCTTTCTCTGTTTCCCTCGCTGGAAAATGGGCCCCCCCCCCTCCAGGGGGTCGTGAGGACTCAGAGGGTCGGAGTGTGGCCCCCTGCCCGGCTGTGCCAGCCCTTGCCCTGGGAGCACTGGCCATGCCCCCCCGGGGGCGGCTCCAGGCTGTGTGTTTCCTGTGTCTATGGAGGGAAATGTCAGGATCCCAGGGTCACCATGGGGCAGCAACGCCTCACTAAATCCTCTTTCCGTGAAAAGCAGGGAGGAGGATCAAATCGGGACAGAGTGGAACATACAATGAGGTCGTCACTGGGTATCCCACGTGTGCCGCCCAGGTACCCTCTGGAGGGTCTCAGAGCAGAAAGCAGGGGATCTGAGAACCCCTGGGCACAGGAGGGGCCCCAGACGCTCCGGTACCACTGGGCAGCTGACCGAGAGCCAGGGAGGGACAAACAGCCTGGACACCAGGCCAGGGACCCCGCACCCGCCCAGCAGGGGCGCCAGGAATGGGCCCCGTGCCCCACGCCCACCACCCTCTGCAGGGAGGGCCCCCAAAGAGGAGGCAGGGTGACGGGCACGCAGGAGAGGCAGGAAACCCAGGTTCCTCCGTCCTTGGCATTCGAGGAGCTGAAACCAGCAACCGACGGCAGGGGGAGGGGCTTCTGAGATGGCCTGACTACCGATGCGACAGCCCTGGGCTTTCCTAAGCCTGCACCAAAGCAGGAAATGCGCTGGCCCCGGGATGTGGAGGGTCGAAGGTCAAGGGCCCCCCTCGGCGAGTCCCCTGGCTAGGGTTCTGGTGGCTCGCCGAGCCTGGGAGGGCCGTGCAGAAGCTCAGTGACCGAGTGAATGGGATTTCCGGCTCAGGAGCTGCCTGGGAGGTGGGGGCCCCCCAGCACAGGGGGCAGGGCCCGGGGGCTCCCTGCTCTGGAGAGGGGCTGCTGGGATCTTCCCCACCCCTCTCCCCGCTCCCTGGAGGCTCTCTGCCATCCCCGGGCACAATCGGCCACCCAGGCCCCTGGCACGTGCCTCCGCCCGGCCTCCCGCCGCGTGGCGTGGTGTACCCGTGTCCTAAAGGAGCCACTTCGGGGAGAGCAGCGACTACGGTTTTGAGGGGAGCCACTCCTGTCCAGGTCTAGGCAACCTCCCCAGGACCACAGGAGGCTGCAGAAGAGACCCCAGTTCACAGAGCGAGACCCCAGGGCCCGGCTCGGTCAGGAGGCTCCCTCAGGGCTACACTGCTTGGCCATGGCTGCCCCTGGCTGCGCACTCACGGTCTCTCCCATTCCCCCTTCAGCGCCCTGAAGGCAGAGCCTTGAGAGCGCACTCCTCTGTGTGGGGAGGGGAGTGGGGGGAGGGATGCACCTGTGCACTGTGCACGCGACCTCAGGTTGCCCATGAAAGTGACTGCTGGACTTTTGGTCAGTTCAGTGTTGATTTATTGGAAAGAGAGGGAGAGAGAGAGAGAGAGAGAGAGAGAGAGCGAGCGAGCGCGAGCGCCCATCCACTGGTTCGTTGCCCAGGCTGGGCCAGGCTGAAGCCAGGAACTGCATCGGGGTCTCCCACATGGGTGGCGGGGGCCACAGTATTTGTACCATCGCCCTCTGCCTCCCAAGTGCAATAGCCGGAAGCTGGGTTGGAAGCGGCACAGCGAGGACTTGACCGCGCACTCTGATTCGGGTGCTGGCATCGCAAGCAGCGGCTTAGCCTGCTGTGCCAGGGCGCCGCTCCCTCTTCAGTCATCTTTAGTTCCCATTCTCAGCGCCTGTGGCGGATGAGGTCCCCAGGGGACTCTGACACTTGGGCTGGGTGGGGGCTACAACCCTGCTGGCAGCCATTCGAAGACCTCTTGTCTCCGTGGGCCCAGAGACCCAGGTCCGGTGAGCAGGTGGCAAGAGAGGCTGAGACCTGGCCTGCGGCCTCACAGCCCACCCACGCCACGCATGGTGGAGGACACGAGATGGCCTGAGCCTCGGGGCTCCGGCCCGACACGGTGAAAAGGATGCAGGGAGCTTTGGAAACAGTGACACTCTCCTTGTTGTCTTACGGAAGACACCTCCAAGAAATATGGCGTCCTTCAACAAGCTTGCGAAATGTTGACATGCACCTAGTTTCTCACAAGTGTTTCCCATGGACTTTTCCAAAGCCGCTTGTCTGCATGCATTCCAGCCTCTTTTTTGCACCAAAAATCACATCTTTTAATGCCATTTTCCATGGGCTTTTTTTTTTAAAGTCCCCTGGTACAAGGCACAGTCCTCCCTTGGTTCTGTGGGCGTTGGGTTCAGGACTGCCCAGGTCCCCGGGACTGCAGATGCCCAGGTCACTCACGTGCAATGCAGGCAGCACATCTGCCCAGATGCTTCAAGTCACGTCCGGATGGGATGACTTAAACGCCGGAGCACCCGTGGAAGACACAGTGCTGCCACCACCGTCCCGTGCACGCGCGCCCCAGGGAGGACGAGACAGGAAGGAGGCTCAGACCCCGCGTGGCGGCCGCCTTGGGGCAGGAGGGGACACTGCTGTCCTGAGTCTGATCACGTGTAAGCAGAGAGGAGGGTGAATGTGAGCTGGCTGAGAAACAGGGCTGTCAGAACCAAAGAGAAGCGAACCGAATGGCGACCCTGAGACGGGGACATCAACGGCCGCCTTCAGAACCAGCATCGGGCACTGGCCTGGGGTCCCGGCTGCCCCACTTCTGATCCAGCTCCCGCCGGTGCGCCTGGGAAAGCAGTGGAAGATGGCCCAAGAGCTTGGGCCCCTGCATCCATGTGGGAGACTCAGAAGAAGCTCCTGGCTCCTGGCTTCGGTCTGGCCCAGCCCTGGGCGTTGTGGCCATTTGGGGAGTGAACAGGACTTCTCTTTCTCTCTCTGTAACTCTATCTTTCAAATAAATCTTAAAACAAGCAATGTCTTAGAACCCGAGGGGCCTCCGGGGGGACCCCAGGAAGTCAGCTGAGCACCCCAAGCCTCCCACTCCACCCCACCGCCATGGTCACTTCCGCAGTGTCGGGTGCTTTGGAGAGCACCTTCTGTCCCGGTCAACCACCCCTGGCCCCTGGGCCTTCACGGCTGTGGAAGCAGAGGGCGGCGTCCAACTCTCCGTGCACAGCTCTGCCCGTACCGAGAGGACGGCCGTGGGTGGTGGGGTGTGCGGGCAGAGCTGTCAGCTGCCGTCGTGGATTCCCCACCAGGCAGAGGTGCAGGTGTGTTTCCTGGTGGGGACCCGAGGGCTCTGGGACATGGAGAGGCTCGCCGGAGCCCCGGGAGTGCCCACGCAGGCTCCTGACCTACGAGGACCAGGACTGCCGTTTGCGTCAGCTTTGGGTACCTGTGGGTGGGAGCCAGGTGCTCTGAGCTAGAGGGGGAAACCCTCCTTCGACCAAAAAGGCTTCCGATGGAGGCTGCAGCTCCCCAAGTGTGCTCGGAGCCACTAGAGAAGAGACGCCAGCCCAGTGCGTGCTTCCCGCCGGGGCGCTGGGCAAAGGCCAGACACACGCGTCTTTTGGTCGTGGTTAGCCGTGTGAGGGCCGGGGTGCATCCGTGAGCCTCCCAGGGCACAGGCAGCCCCCACGACACGGAACGACTGGGCCCTCCCCGCGCTGTCCCTGACCTGGATCCACCGGCACCTGCGCGTTCTCAGAAACACCTGTTCCCAGAGGTTCCCAGATGAGCTACAGAGGAGCGTCCCTTTCATCTCCCCAGGAGGGTTGGCTGCTGGGAGCGGGCTGGGAGCGCCACGTGATGCCAATTATTCAAATGGCTTCTCCTCTGAGAATGGGGCGCCCTGAACTTCAAACACCTTGACCAATACTAATTTAGCAGCTCAGCCTCGTAGGGAGATTCCATCTGCGCCCAAACCAATTAGCTGAACTCTGGGCACGTTTACCAAACATTCCTCTTTGATCAGAGAATCTGCTCCTTCTCTGGGAGGGTGTGATGTTCCAGGCTCGAGTCTCTGCCGCCGATTCAGGGCCAGGAAGGAGAAGGCTGCTTGGGAGACGGCCCAGGCATTTCAGCTAGGGAAGGCTGCCTTGTCCACATGGCCGTTTCTGCGGCTGCTACAGAGAGAGAGGGGTTCAAGGTTTTCGAGGTATTGGACCTGGGACCTGGCCGGTACTCAGAAGCTCCCACGTCCCAGTCTCCACCGAGGGAAGAAGGAGCCTAAGGCTCACTGGGGCCAGGACCACGTGGTGCCCGGGGCAGGGTCAGCCTGTGATTGCCGGTGCCTGGGTCTTTCGCCACTCACTGAGGGTCTCGCTGTTGCCTGGCTGCGGGGCGAGACCACCTGTGTTCCACCGGAGCTGACAGCACAGTGGACGGGACACAGACGTCAACCGACAGCCATGGTGCAGGGTGGCCCGTGTGGGTGGGTCCTCAGTGCCACAGGCCTGTCCCTCCCCTCGGGGGTCCCCGATCTCGTCTGCCCCTTCTGAACGTGTGCCCAGGCTGCTTGTGTTTCCAGACCCGCAGCGGTGCCGATGCACCCAGGGAGTTCCCAGTCCCAAGGCTGACCCGGAGTGGCCAGGGCTTGTCCTGGTCCTCAGAGTGGCCAGGGCTCGGCCCGCCACCCTCGGTTGGTCTCTCTTGCCCGAACCTGAGTTCCCGCACGTGGGACCCGGGCTCTGGGTCTGCAGGAGGAGTGAATTCTGAGTGGCAGGCACCGGGGAACCGGAAGGAAAAGGGGACAAAGTGCCCAGGCGGGCAGGGGAGCGCCTCTTGGCCTTGACACTGTGGTGACCACGTGCGCCGTGCAGCTCTGCTGTTCTCACCCCGAGTACAATGCCAACAGCCGCCCTGCCAGATGGGTGAACGTTCCCTCCCCGTCACGAGAGACTCGCTCCGTGGGAGCAAGTGCACGTAGCAGCAAGTGTGCCCCCAGGCCAAGCCCTCCCACACCATCACGTGTCTGCCTGGGTCTTTGTGAGGCAGGGACGAGGAGGGGTCAGCCTGCTCTCCCAGGAGGGCTGCGCCCCCGCCTGACCCACCAGCTTTGCCGTAGGAGCCAGGAGAGGGGCCGTGTGCGGACAGGTGCTCCTGCTGCGAGGACGAGCACCGGTGGAATGTTCTCCTGTAAGTGTCCATTTGGGGAAAACCAGGAAGGAGCCGGCACTGTGGCACAGTGGCTTAAGCTGCCTCGTTGTTATTATTATTAATTTTATTATTATTAATATTTATTCGTTTATTTGAAAGGCAGAACTACAGAGGCTGAGGGGAGGGGAGGGAGAGGTCTTCCATCCGATGGTTCACTCCCTAAATGGCCGCAACAGGCCAGCGCCGCGGCTCACTAGGCTAATCCTCCGCCTTGCAGCACTGGCACCCCGGGTTCTAGTCCTGGTCGGGGCGCCGGATTCTGTCCCGGTTGCCCCTCTTCCAGGCCAGCTCTCTGCTGTGGCCCGGGAGTGCAGTGGAGGATGGCCCAAGTACTTGGGCCCTGCACCCCCTGGGAGACCAGGAGAAGTACCTGGCTCCTGCCATCAGATCAGCGCGGTGCGCCGGCTGCAGCGCACCAACCGCGGCGGCCACTGGAGGGTGAACCAACGGCAAAAAGGAAGACCTTTCTCTCTGTCTCTCTCTTTCACTGTCCACTCTGCCTATCAAAAAAAAAAAAAAAAAAAAAATGGCCGCAGCAGCCGGAGCTGGGCCGATCAGAAACCAGGAGCCAGGAGCTTCTTCTGGGTCTCCCACATGGGTGCAGGGGCCCAAGCACTTGGGCCATCTTCCACTGCTTTCCCAGGCCACAGCAGAGAGCTGGATCCGAAGTGGAACATCATGGACTCAAACCAGTGCCCATAAGGGATGCCGGCACTGCAGGCGGTGGCTCTACCCGCTATGCCACAGTGCTGGCCCCATAAGCTGCCTCTTGCAATGCACGCACGTCGGAGTGCCAGTTCGAGCCCTGGGTGCTCTGTTTCCAATCCAGGCCCCTGCTATGCTCCTGGGAAAGCAGTTGGAAGCACTTGGGTTTCTCACTCACATGGGAGGCCCAAATGGAGTTCTAGGCTCCTGGCTTAGGCCTGGCCATTACGGCTGTTTGGGAAGTGAACCAGCAGGTGGAAGAGCCCCCTCACTCTGCTTTTCAAATAAGTGAATCAATCTTTAAAAACAAAACAGATTCGTCATCTCGTCTGGCCGATGAATGGGTGTTGACTCGAATAATTATTCTTACTGAGTTCCTGTGAAGTTCCAGACCCTGTGCAAAGTGCCAGGGACCCCTGGCTCAGCACAGACCACAGGCGCAGGCCGGCACCACCGGGTGCTGAAGGAGCTCATGAAATGTTAGCCACGGGCGCTGGCGGCCCGGGGTTCCTAAGCCTTGCAATGCCTTGCTCTGCGCAGGCTCCAGGGCGGCGTCTGTCTTGTTCCGGGTTTCGTTCAGTGCCAGAGGGAATCTGTCTCCCACAGGGCCCTTTCCCGGGGGACACAGCAGAGGCGTGTGGCCCTTGCTCTTCCAGGGCAGTCTGGAGCGCCCTGTGGCGGAGCCGGGCTGTCAATCCCGAGCCCCGGGAGCAAAGGGCACCGGCTCTCCGGCACCTGCTCCCCAGCAAAGCGGGCAAGAGCCGCTGCCAGCCCTCTTCCCAGCTGAGTGAGCTCCCGCCTCCTCTCAGGCCCTGCCCAGCGCCCTCCCCCGCCCCAGGGTGTCTCTGCCAGCCGGCCGGGAGCCTGGAGGGAACGGCTCTGTCTGCCCTTCCCAGAGGCTCTTTGGAAAGGAGCTGGGAGCAGAGACCAGACGCCCGCCTGTGCCCGACCTTGAGCCCAGCTCGCCACCTTCACCCACCCTGGAGAGTCTGTGGGGAGGGGCTCAGAACACGACCGTTGCCCCCTTTGCTCACACACCCTGAATCCTGGTGGAGTTACAGAGAGAGGCAAAGGCAGAGAGAAAAATCCACCTGCTGGTTCAGCCCCTCAAACGGCCACAACAGCCGGGGGCTGGGCCAAACCGCAGCTTCCTCAGGGTCTCCCATGCGGCTGCAGGGGCCCAAGGACTGGGGCCATCCTCTGCTGCTTTTGCCGGGGGAACAGCAGGGAGCAGGATCGGAAGTGGAGCAGCCAAGACTCGAACCAGCGCCCATATGGGATGCCGGCGCTTCAGGCAGCAGCTTTACCCGCTACGCCACAGTGCCGGGCCCCATGCTGTGTCTTTACCACTCACTGCATTCCCTGGTTCTGAGCACATCTGCTCTGCTCTTTGGTGGATTTTTCCCAGGAAGTGCTAGGATATTTTTTTTTCTTTTCCTTTCTTCTGCCCTCCCCCGGTGCCCCGTCCCAAGAGCACCGGGACTAACAACCCCCATACGCTCTCCCTGCGAACAGCAGCCTCAGTAGCACTGAGGCAGAAGCAACATCATCCCTGACGGCTTTGCCACCCTCGCTTTCTTTTTTTTTTTTTTTTTTTTTTGACAGGCAGAGTGGACAGTGAGAGAGAGAGACAGAGAGAAAGGTCTTCCTTTGCCGTTGGTTCACCCTCCAATGGGCGCCGCGGCCGGCGCACCGCGTTGATCCGATGGCAGGAGCCAGGAGCCAGGAGCCAGGTGCTTTTCCTGGTCTCCCATGGGGTGCAGGGCCCAAGCACCTGGGCCATCCTCCACTGCACTCCCTGGCCACAGCAGAGAGCTGGCCTGGAAGAGGGGCAACCGGGACAGAATCCGGCGCCCCGACCGGGACTAGAACCCGGTGTGCCGGCGCCGCTAGGCAGAGGATTAGCCTAGTGAGCCGCGGCGCCGGCCAGCCACCCTCGCTTTCTCAGCACCCACAGTCAGCTTGAACGCGTTCCTTAGCGGCTACGCAGCATCGCTCGGCCGGATGCCACCTCCTGCAGATGGCGC
This sequence comes from Oryctolagus cuniculus, assembly GCF_964237555.1. NCBI lineage: Eukaryota > Metazoa > Chordata > Mammalia > Lagomorpha > Leporidae > Oryctolagus > Oryctolagus cuniculus. The sequence goes on along the minus strand of NC_091433.1, from coordinate 191,948,758 downwards.
CTCACCGAGCCCCACGATGCTCCAGGGCTGTGCTCTCGGGCATCAGCCTCCTCCAGTGCACCCAGCTCTGGGCCTTAGAATTCCCAGGACACGGATTACGGCTGGGCAGAGGGGTGCACTTGGACCACTGTGGTGGACGCGGTCAGATTGGTTCCCCCTGGAGCCATAAGCAGCAACTGAGTGCTCATTCCTCCACACTGCCAGGAGCAATGTCATTGCCGCGTCTGAGCTGTGCTGGGTTCGGGGCTGTAAGGCCCCGGCTGCGGCAGGACTTCCAGACGCTTCCCTGCCAGTCACTGCCTTCGCCCCCTGTGAGTTGCTTCTCTCCATCTGGCCTGGGCTCGTTTGTCTCTGGACGACTGTCTCTTATCGTTTATAAGGACTCCTTTCTTCTTTTTTTAAAAAAAATATTTACTGGGGCAGGTGCTGTGGCGTAGTAGGTTAAGCCTCTGCCTACAGTACCACCATCCCATATGGGCACTGCTTTGAGTCCTGGCTGCTCCACTTCTGGTCCAGCTCCCTGTTAATGCACCTGGGAAAGCAGCTGAGGATGGCCCAAGTGCTTGGGCCCCTGTACCCACGTTTGGGAACTGGAAGAAGCCCCTGGCTCCTGGCTTTGGATCGGCCCAGCCCCAGCAGTTGCTGCCATTTGGGGAGTGAATCAGCCGACAGAAGACCTTTCTCTCTGTCTCTCCCTGTCTGCAACTCTGCCTCTCAAATAAATAAATAAAATCTTTTTTAAAAAGTGCAGAACTGGGCCGGCGCCGCGGCTCACTAGGCTAATCCTCCGCCTTGCGGCGCCGGCACACCTGGTTCTAGTCGCGGTCGGGACGCCAGATTCTGTCCCGGTTGCCCCTCTTCCAGGCCAGCTCTCTGCTGTGGCCCGGGAGTGCCGTGGAGGATGGCCCAAGTGCTTAGGCCCTGCACCCCATGGGAGACCAGGAGAAGCACCTGGCTCCTGCCATCGGATCAGCACGGTGCACTGGCCGCAGCGTGCCGTCCGCGGCGGCCATTGGAGGGTGAACCAACGGCAAAGGAAGACCTTTCTCTCTGTCTCTCTCTCTCTCACTCACTGTCCACTCTGCCTGTCAAAAAAAATTAAAATTAAAAAAAGTGCAGAACTGTTAAAAAAAGATTTATTTATTTGGAAGGTACAGTGACAGAGAGATCTTCCATCTGCTGGTTCACTCTCCAAATGGCTACAACAGCTGGGGCTGGGCCAGGCCACAGCCAGGAGCCTGGAGCTCCATCTGGGTCTCCCACATGGGTGCAGGGGCCCAAGCACTTGGGCCGCCTTCCGCTGCCTCCCCAGCGCATTAACATGGAGCCTGGATCAGAAGTGGAGGGGACGGGACTTGAACCGGTGCTCTGATGTGGGATGCTGGCTTTGCATGTGATAGCTTAACTCTGCCCTGCAAGAAATCTTTGTAGGTAACAAACGAGCCACTGTGTACCTTCTGAATTGCAAGTAGATGCCATTGGTCCACTGTCCCGGGCTGTTCTGCCATAAATTATTCGAAATGGCTAAATAGTAACAATCAGGTATCTTTCAAAAAATTGTTTCTAGGTTTCCATTCTTGGATCATAGAGTTTTCCCTAATGTTAAATTAAGGAATGTCGCAAAAATGGCCTTTACTCTCTTGTCGACATTTAAGTCTTTGTCTGGAATTCATCATTGAACAAATTGAGATTGAGGACTAACAGGTGTATTTTTCCTCGGCAGTAGACCAACTTTTTCATATATTGGACTCTTTGATGAAAACATTTGTTTACTTATTTGAAAGGCAGAGTTACAAAGAGCGAGTGAGAGATTGAGAGAGGTCTTCCGCCTGCTGGTTCACTCCCCCAAACGGTCACAACAGCCAGGTCCGGGCCACGCTGAAGGCAGGAGCCTGAACCTTCATCCGGGTCTCCCACGCGGGTGCAGGACCCAAGCACTCGGGCCATCCTCCGCTGCTTTCCCAGGCCGTAGCAGAGAGCTGGATCAGAAGTGGGCAGCCGGGACTCAGACAGTGCCCATAGGGGGTGTCGGCACTGCAGGCATTGGCTTAACCAGCTATGCCATGGTGCCAGCTCCTGTTCTTTCTAATTTTAACTCACTTCTGTGTTTTAAAGGTAGATTTATTTATTTATTTGAAAGGCAGAGTGACACAGAGACAGGGAGAGAGATCTTCCACCCACTGGTTCACTTCCCACATGGCCAAACAGCCAGGTCTGAGCCAGGCCAGAGTCGGGAGCCAGGAGCTCCCTTCTAGTCTCCCACGTGGGGGCAGGGACCTAAGTATTGGGCCGTCCTCTGCTGCCTTTCCCGGTGCGTTAGCAGGGAGCTGGATTGGAAGTGGAGCACCCGGGACTCAACCATGGGATGCCCGCGTCGCACGTGGCAGCTGAGCCGCGGTGCCGCGAGCCAGGCCTCTCTGGTTTCTGGAGCACAGACTATCTGCATGTGATGGACTACTGTAGCCGTTCCGGGGACGCGACCACGGGAAGAGGACCCCGGGCTGAGTTCCGGCGGAGAACCGGCAGCACGCAGGACCGCACGCAGCACGACCTTGATCCTTTTGAACAGAAATTGCAATCGACGTGTGAGAGGCCTCAGGGAAGAAGCACACGGCGCCCTCGCAGTTTCTGCATTTCCGCGATTCCCCGCTCTTCCCATCAGAGGAAAGCCGCATTTACAGTCTGAAATGCCGGCAGCAAGAGTTCTGTGGCCCCCGCCAGGTGCAGGCAGCTCTGGCTCCTGCCGGCTCTGGAAGCACAGGGGAGGGTGGGGCCGCCCCGGGGATGCATGGCTCTGGGGCCAGGACCCAGCCTGGGACAGCGGCCATGTGGCCAGTGGCGGTGGCGCCAAGTGTGAAACCAGCCCAGCCCGCCCCTCTGCTTTCCCTGTTGTGTGGCCTCGGGAAAGTCACTCGACCTCTCTGTGCCTTACCTGCCTGTCTCCTAAACCTACCATGATCCCTCCAGGTGGGGCTGCCTGGGAAGCCGCTCTGGGACTTCTCATCCGGCCCAGGGAGAGCTCCCAGCTACCCTCTGAACCGCGTGATTGCAAAACGATTCTCATTTAACTCGAGTCATCCAAGTAGGTCAGATAATAATAATTACCGAGAGCGGCAGTGCAGCCACAGCCAGCTCACCCCGCGCTCTCTTACATCACCAGGCCTTCTGCCCGACGCCCGACCCAGAAGCCTCTCCGGCGCGCCTGCTGCTGACTCAGGGATGCCGTCACCCTGGGCTTGCAGCAGGGGGCGCGGCTCCCCGACGACAGACAGAGCGGGCTGCTCAGCCTTGAAGAGCCAGGTGCCCTCCCCTCCCGCCCCCAGCTGTGCCTGTGAGACCAGGGGCTGGGTGGGGGGGCCCTCGTGTCCTCTGCTCTTTGGCTTCCCAGCACCCCCTGCCGGCCCCTGAGCGTGGCTTCCCCCAGACCCTTCCCAGAGGCAACCTCTCCTGCCACCTCCAAGGGGAGCCTCAGCCAGGGGCCCTGAGCCCTCCCCGCACCTGGCACCCAGGCTGGGCCTCACTTGGGGACCCCTGCCCTGCCTGTGAAAGGGGTCTTGGGGACACACGGAGCCCAGGCCCGACGTGGGGGCTCATGGGAGCCAGGGCCTGCCCAGGGCCTCTGCTGGGACCCAGAGCCCCTCCCAGAGGCCCCCCTTCTCTCACAGTTCCGGAGCCAGAGAGCTGCTCGGGACTCTCCAGAGATAGGAGACAATGCCCGTCACGGGAGCACTCTGGCCGCTGGTCTGCTTCCCGCCCGGGCTGGGCACCGGGCCCTCTCATCCCAGACGCTTCCTCCTTCAGTGGGCCAAAGTTTTCTTGAATGAGTTCGTTGATTACTTCTGTTCTCACCTCTTTCTGGAATGCCTCCTTTTTTTTTTTTTTTTTATTTTAAATCAGGCCTCCTGGGCTGGGCCTTCCATTCTTGTCTGTTTCTTCTTAAACATTCATTTCACTTTTTTTTTTTTTTGAAAGGCAGAATTACAGAGAGAGAGAGAGAGGGAGAGAGAGACAGGTGTCCACTGGGTCACTCCCCAAATGCCCACGACAGCCAGGGCTGGGCCAGGCTGAAGCTAAGAGCCCATTTCAGGTCTCCCAATGTGGGAGGCAATGACCCAAGTACTTGAACCATCACCCGCTGTCTCCCAGGCCGTGCATTAGCAGGAAGCTGGAGTTGGGAGTGGAGCCAGGACTCAAACCCAGGCCTTCTCTGGGAGATGCCCACGTCACAGGCAGCGTCAGACGCCCACCCCTTCACCGTTGTCTGCGTCTGGGGAAGGTTCTCGGCCCCGTGCTCCTGTCCTCGTGTTGAGTGCCTGGTTCTGTCCCAGGTTGTTCGTGCTGGGGAAGGCATCTCTGTGTCCCGACCATGCCTCTCTGCCCCATTGTTTCCTGTTTCCCGGGTGGAGCTCTTGTCCCGGCCAGGATTTCTGCAGGGCTGCCCCCCCGCCGATTTCTTTGCCTGTTTCTCTCTCAACTCCAGGGTCCTCGATCCTGGCTTGTCTGCTCCTGTTGGAGGGTGAGGGGCTAGCATGGCAACTGCGGGACCGGCGTGGCCGTGCGTGGGTTAAGCCACCCTTTGCAGTACTGCCAACCGCTATCCATATCGGAGCGCCAGCTGCTCTGCTTCTGATCCAGCTCCCCGCTTGTGTGCCTGGGAGAGCAGTGGGCGATGGCCAAGCCCTTGGGCCCCAGCCACGCATGTGGGAGACCTGATGGAGTTCCTGGCTCCTGACTCCGGCCTGGCCCAGTCCTGGCCACTGTGTCCACTTGAGAAGTGAACCTGCAGATGGAGGATCTCTCTGCCTCTCCCTTTCTCTTTGTTGCTCTGCCTTTCACATAAATAAATGAATCTTTAAAAAAAAAAACCATAAAAGCATAAAACATAAAATGATGATTGGGAGGCAGGGCTACAGGGTGATTTTATTGCAAAATCCCAACCACGTCTTTAAGTCTCTAATTTGGGGTTGGGAGGACTCCAAGAGGCAGCTTGCTGTGAAGGGCCGATGTCTTTTTTTCAGACTAATTTCTTCCATTTAAGAGCCAGGCCACAGACGTAGGTCACTGGCCCAAATGCCTCCCCCCCCCAAGATTTATTTATTTATTTATTTGAAAGGCAGAGGGGCCGGAACTGTGGCACAGTAGGTTAATCCTCCGCCTGTGGTGCCGGCATCCCATATGGGCGTTGGTTCGAGTCCCGGCTGCTCCTCTTCTGATCCAGCTCTCTGCTGTGACCTGGGAAAGCAGTAGAAGATGGCCAAGTCCTTGGGCCCCTGTACTCACATGGGAGACCCAGAGGAAGCTCCTGGCTTTGGATCAGCTCAGCTCTGGCCATAGCGGCCATTTGGGGAGTGAACCAGGAAGGGAAAACCTTTCTCTGTCTCTCTCTCTCACTGTCTGTACCTCTACCTCTCAAATAAATAAATAAAATCTTAAAAAAAAAAAAAGAAGAAAAAGGTAGAGTTACAGAGAGAGAGAAAGGGAAGAAAGAGAAAAAAGAGAGATCTTCCATCTTCCGGTTCATTCCTCATATGGCTGCAATGGCTGGGCTGAGTTAGGCCAAAGCCGGAAGCCAGGAGCTCCATCCGGGTCTCCCACGTTGCCGGTAGGGGCTCAGACCTATCTTGGGGGATCGTCCACTGCTTTCCCAGGAGCTTTAGCAGAGAGCTAGATGGGAAGTGGAGCAGCTGGGCCTGGAACCAGGGCTCATACGGGGTGTTGGCGATTCAGAGTGGAAGCTTAACCTTTGTGCCACAATGCCAGCCTGCAAATGTCTTTAACAAACATCTAAGAGAAGATTCTTGCCGAGCGAAGCCTTTCAGAATCAGGTTTCCATAGTGGCCACTCTAAGAAAGACAGATGCCCCCACGGTGGGGAGCCAGCTTGGACCATCTTTTACTGCTTTCCCAAGCCGTAGCAGAGAGCTGGATAGGAAGAGGAGCAGCCGGGACTTGAACCGGTGCCCATGTGGGATGCCGGCCTGTAGGCAGTGGCTTTACCCCTGCACACCACCCCAGAGAAGGATTTGATGCCTGGCACCTCCCGTAAGACCTGCTGTCTCACGGAGCAGCCTCTCGTGTGTGCTCGGGTGCGACTGATGGCTGTAGGTCCAGAACCAGGGAACCGCCTTGCACTACAAAGCTTAGCAGACATCCTGGAGTCAGATCCCGGGGGCACGGGGCTGTCCACCTCTGGCCACTGCCCCGCAAGGATTCACAGTGTCCTGGCGAAGCAGAAGAGGGAGCGGGGCCAGCAAGCTGGGCTGGGGGCAGGCAAGTCACCAGAGCCAGCACGGTGTCCTGGGTGGGACCCCCGAGAGACAGCCGTCTTCCGTGCTAACCAGGCTGGGCTCTGGGCCCCCCTTGTAGGAGAAACAGCCAGGAAGCAGAGTGGGTTATCATGGCTGGGAAGGGCAAGAGGGGGAGGGAGAGCATCACTGGAAGAAATAAGAGGGGGGGCCGGCACTGTGGCGCAGCGGGTAAAGCCACCGCCTGCAGTGCCCGCGTCCCATATGGGCGCCGGTTCGAGTCCCGGCTGCTCCACTTCTGATCCAGCTCTCTGCTGTGGCCTGGGAAAGCAGTGGAAGATGGCCCAAGTGCTTGCGCCCCTGCACCCGTGGGCCATCTGGGGAGTGAGCCAGGGGATGGAAGAGCTCTCTCGCTCTCTCTCTCTCTCTCTCTCTCCCTTTGCCTCTCCTGCTCTCTCTGTGTAACTCTGACTTTCACATAAATAAATAAATAAATAAAACCATATAGCTTGCAAGGATCTAGTATCTGTAACAAACAATTATTATAATTCAACAATTAAAAAGTAAATCAGGAACCTGAGGAGGTGTCTGGCCTGCTGTTGGAATACCCCCGTGCCATATCAGAGGGCCCGGGTTCAATCCTCAGCTCCCTGACAGGTCCAGCTTCCAGCTGGTGCGCAGCCTGGGAGGCAGGAGCCAGTGGCTCAATGACGTGGGCCCGGCCATGCAGCCAGGAGACCTGCACTGAGTCCCAGCTCCGGCCTCCGTCTAGGGCATCTAAGAAGTGAACCCGTGCATCAAAGCTTGCTCTCTGTCCCTCTCCAATAAGCAAATAAATAAAACCAAGCAATCTAACTTTAAAATTGGTAAAGGATTTGAATAGACAGGTCTCCAACGAAGATATACAAACGGCCACTAAGCACAAGAAAAGATGTTTGATATTATTTGTCCACAGGGAAATGCAAATCAAAACCACAGAGAGCTGCCGTTTCTCACCCGCCAGCTTGGCTGTAATTAACACAGTGTACCACGGCGCGGGGGCGGGATCAGAACCCTGTGTAACCCTGCGTGTTGCTGGTGGGGACGCAGAAGGGCACAGCTACTTTGGAAAACAGCTTAAGAGTGACTCAACAACTTTTTTTTTTTTAAGATTTATTTTTATTTACTTGAAAGTCAGAATTACACAGAGAGAGGAGAGGCAGAGAGAGAGAGAGAGAGGTCTTTCATCCGCTGGTTCCCTCCCCAGATGGCCGCAATGGCTGGAGCTGTGCTGATCCGAAGCCAGGATCCAGGAGCTTCTTCCAGGTCTCCCACGCGGGTGCAGGAGCCCAAGGACTTGGGCCATCTTCCACTGCTATCCCAGGCCATGGCAGAGAGCTGGATCGGAAGAGGAGCAGCTGGGACTCGAACCGGCACCCATATGGGATGCCGGCTCTTTGGGCCAGGGCTTTAACCCGCTGCGCCACAGCGCCGGCCCCGACTCAACAACTTGAAGTGAGTTGCCATGTGACAAGCAATCCCTTTCCCAGGTCTAAGCCTGGGAGCATTGCAAAAATCCAGCCACACGAAAGCCTGGGCCCAAAAGTCCACAGAGGCTGTATCAGCAACCTAACACCTGTCGCGAGGTGAGAGAGACAGAAAGTAGATTGCAGGTCGCCAGGGGTTGGGGCTCGGAGATGGGCATGAACACTTTTTGTGGGGGGAGGGGGCGTAAGAATATTCTTGAATTAGTAGTGATGGTTGCACAGGCTTGTGAATAGAATAGAAGCCCTGAGCCGTGGGCCAGTCCACACCAGCAGAGCGCTATCAAAAGGACCGGAGAAGTCTGTTCTGACGCAGATTCCGTAATTTCACACAGGTTCAGGCAGCAGGTGCAGCGGGTCTGCTAGGGACCTCTTCAGGGCGCCGTTCCTGGAATGACGGTCAGCTGGGAGATGAGCCTGTCTCTGCCCTGGGTGGACATCATCGGACCCCAGACCATGACAAGCACACAAGAGGCCTGGCCCTGGTGGGAGCCACCACCCCGTTTCCGGAGCCTCGCTCCTTCCTGCCCGGGGCCCCGCCGCACCCCGGTTCCCGGGACACACCTGCCTCAGCGGGCCGGCCCTGTGTTTGCGTAAGCAGGGCTGTGACGCTGAGCCCGGGGTGCATCGGAGGCGGCAGCCTTGGCGAGCCACATCCTGGAAAGAGGGAACCCCCAAGGGAGGGGGTGACCTCACAGGATTTACAAACGGCCCCATTGATTCACCCGGAAATCATCCGGCGAAACAGCGAGGCTGCGAGATGTTTATTTTAGCCCAGCGTAGGCAGTGCTGCGGACCGGTGCGGCCTCTGGAACCCGCCCCGGGCACGGACGAGGCCCCTCAAGCTGGAGACGAGCCACGGCCGGAGACTGCTCCAGCTGCCCCTCCCCACCCCGTTTCGAGCTGCCACCATTAGAGCCGGGGAGCCTGACCCACGACACACTAAGATCTCCCCAAAGATGCACCAAGAGCGAGGGGCCCTCCCCACTGCTGTCCAGGTGAACTTGCCCGTGCACAGTGCTGGCCTGGAGTGTCTGTATCCATTTCACTGACGTGGACATGGGGGCTCGGGTTCCGAGTCCTGCCCACAAGTGCAAAGGGTCTTTACACAGCTGGTGGGCATCTGGGCGTGGCCAGATGAGGGCGTGGCCACGACCGAATCCATTGCACTCACTGCTGTCCCACACCCAGCTCCTCGGCCACCGCAGTGAACAAGGCCTTCCCGTGCCTGCCACGTGCCGGGCACTGACAGCAGACAGGGGGACTTTGCTGCTGTCCCCAGACCTGCTTCCTCCTGGACATGGGGGAAGGTGACATTGGCAGCCCCTCCAGGACAGGGAGAGGGTAACCTCTGCGGGGGTCCCCCTTGCTGCCCCCTGCCCTCTGCAGCTGCACACTGGGGACCTCAGGTGCGCCAAGGTCCTCCTGAACCCAGCACGACACCTGCCAGGGGCTCAGGACCCCGCGTGTGGAGAGCTGAGGCGAGGACCGAGGGTGCTCGCGGCGCTGGGCGCTGGGACGTAATCATAGCAGAGGGGGCGAGCCGGCTTGGTGGCGGCAGCAGCAGGGGTCACTGCTGGACCTGCAGACTGCGCCCTCCGATGGTCCCCAGAGGGCCCAGCAGGTGCACTTGGGCACCAGAAGGGGGCCACCCTGCCGCTAGCGGTGGAGGGGAGGGGCTCCCCGTCTCTCCCCACTTGAATCAGGCCCCAGACACCTTGAGGGAGCTCTGTTGCCGAGCTGGGCATGGTGTAGCCCCCAGACCCCTGCCCAGGGCCGCTCTGTGCCCTCCAGAGTCTTCCTCTTCCTGCCTCACTGGCTCCTCCCCCTCTGCCTACAACTCCGCCCACCCTCGAGGAACCCTCCCACAGACCCACCTGCAGCAGCTGCCCCCCCTTGCAGGACCCTGCACACTGGTCCCAGTGGGTGGCCGTGGTCTGACCCCTCCCCACCCGCCTTGCTGCAGCCCCTGCTCAGCCCTGGGGGAGTGACAGGCGCGCGAGCCAGCGTGGCCTCTCCCCGCCCCTCATCCGTGTGGGTCTTCACGGCGCACCTGCTTTCCTCCCATCTTTCCACATCTTCCTGCCCTCCTCTTCCTCCAGGCTGGAGTGTCCTTGACTTGACCTCTGCCCTTCCCACAACGTGTCTGGTGGTGACTCACTGGTCCCAAGTGTCGCCTCCATGCTCAAGACTCCAAACTCCACTTCCAGCCCTGGCTGAGCTTGAAGCTTCTGTCTGCTGGAAAAGTCCAACAGCAGGTCCCCTGGGGACCCCAGATGCGGCCTGGGACCCACCCCGTGCCATTCAGAGCCTGCAACTCAACCCCGTGGGAAGTGGGGGCAGGGCCGAGTCTCGCCCCCACCCCTGTCTCATCAAACACAGTCCTCCGCCCCAGCCCCCGGGGCCAGCCTCGCCCCTACCTGCCTGCAGCTTCCTGGGGTCTCTGTCTCCCTCCCATCTGCCCCCAACAATTGTGAGAAGAGCATTTAAAGCGCACATCCGACCCCCGTCGTCCACCTGCGTGAGCCCCTGGGGAGGAGCACCCAGCACACATCACCCCAGGTCTGACCACAGAAATACCTCTGCCTCTGCTACACCTGCCGGCTTTGAACTTTGACCTGGAGCAGACATCCTCCTTCTAGACAGCCCCTCTCCAGCAAACCACCCTTAAACTGGGGCGAGTGGACGGCGGGGAGGGAAGGCAGCCCCCCCTCCATGTCTCAGCTCTCACTCCCCAGCCCTGCACAGAGCAAGCCCCCAGGGAGAAGCCTCATTGGATGCCAGTGTCCAGAATCAGCCATGGTCGGCCTGATGCACACACGGTTTTTTTTTTTTTTTAACTGTTTACTGTGACAAGAGTGCAGGACGTGTGCAGAGGACAAGTGCACGGTGAATGCAGGCGACAGGGAGCGGTGCGCTGACTCCCAGCAGCTGTCACTCAGCCTCAATCGTCACCAACCTCCTGCCGTCTCTGTTTCATCTGACTCGCCCTGGCCGGAACAGAAATGGCAGCATGGCCCCGATTTGATCATTACTACTTTTAGAAAGTTTATTTATTTGACAGGCAGGGACACAGAAATAGAGAGAGATATCTTCCACCTGCAACCCCCAGAGGGTTGCAACAGCCAGACCTGGGCCAGGCTGAAGCCAGGAGCCTGAACTTCACCCAGGCCTCCCACAGGGGTGGCGGGGCCTCAACTACTTGGACCATCGTCCGCTGCCTTCCCAGGCGTGTTCGCAGGAAGCTGGATCAGAAGTGGAGCTGCCGGGATTCAAACCACGCTCAGATATGGGATGCCAGTGTCACTGGTGGTGCTCAACCCACTGAGCCACAATGCCAGCCTGTATTACTTTATTTTATTAAATAATTCAAAGTTCATGCTGTTTTTCCTTCTCTCCCACAGCACTGGCTACCACTGAGAAGGGCGTCTGGCTGCTAGTCCCCGAGAAGGAAGACCGGCCAAAGCTCCCAAAGCCAGAGATGGCTGCCTGAGTGTCACGGTCCTCCTGGCCCGCGCCCAGCACCACTGCTGAGCTCTGCAGAGCGTCGGCTCGCTCAGGACGCTGGGAAATGCGCCCAGGGTGTCCACCAGTCCAGGACAGGGCTGTCCAGCTTCCCCAGCGTGCACCCACCTGCAGCCCCACGTGCTGGCTGCCCATGTGGAGCTGCCCACTGGGCCTCTGGCCGCTGGCTAGCAGAGGCCCACGGGGAGGGCCACGGAGCCCACGGAGCCTGGGCCAGGCACTCTGAGCCGCCTGGCTTTGGAGATGGCGAGGCTGCCCACGCCACGCAGCCCAAGGTGCCAAGGCAAGACGGGGCCCGCCAGCCGTTTGGAAGAGGCCCGGCGAGGTACACTCATGATGCATCAAGGGCCGGGCCACAGCCGGGCGGGGGCCAGGGGCATTGTCTGGGTGGGTGACAGGCAGCCCGTGTGCGTGGGCCTGTGATGCAACAGGGCCGCTGTGGCTGCTGGGGGCCAGAGCCACTGCTGGGGTGGGGGTGGGGTGGGGGTGGGCAGCCAACTCTATGAACTAAACCCGAAGCTTCTAGTCTTAAAAGGAGGCTGGGAACAGCAGGCGAGCGCGGAGCCCAGGAGGGCTGTGGGCTGGGCCGGGAGCCTGCGCTCCCGTGGTGGACCAGGCAGGGGAGGGAGGGGGCAGCCGCCGGCTCCTGCCCTTGAACGTGTTGTGCAAAGGGCTGATGGCTGCTCGGGCTGCGTGGACCGGATAGGGGTGTGCACCACGGGGAGAGGAGTCAGCCACCTCCCACGAGGGCCGTCCAGGAGGGGCGGGACTCGGGCCAGAGCTGTCCGTACTGGGCACAGCATGCCGACGGCGGGCGTCTCAGGGCGGTGGTCTGTGTGACAGGTTTAGGTTACTGCACGGAGCTGCTGCTACCAGCCTAGCTTCTCGTGCAAAGGCAATCACCGTGTGCAGGCCTCACTCACGTGCAGCCGGGAGCAGCGGGGAGCAGCCAGGAGCCCACAGAGGGGCCGGGCTGGAGAAGGAGGCGGAGGAGGGTGGAGAGAGGTGTCTGCTGTCCCTGGCTCAGGCAGTGGGGCGCAGACGGGGCAGGGGCCGCAGGACTGCCCCCTCCCCCCACAGGCGGAGCTGCAGCCGCCCAGCGCCCGGATTCAGCAACTGGAGCCGCCTGTGCCCAGGGGTTCCGACGCCGGCTTGCAGTCAAGCACCCGCCACCGTGGTGAGAAGCCCTGAGCTGTGCCGGCCTTTCTCTCGTCCTGGCCCCGGGCTGAGACCCAGCGCACGAGGGCCGCAGAGGGAGAGGAGGGCCTTGGGGCCCCGCAGCCCGGCTGCACCCCTGGGTGTCCTCAGCCTGTGTTCCCATGAGCGCAAGGTGCTGGGGCTGCCGGCTTAAAGTCCCAGTCGGTGCTGTGGCCCCAGACCTGTCACTTAACTGCAGTGTGCCTCAGTTTCCCCAGCTGCACCGAGGCGGCGCCGAGTCTTAAATGGGAACATTCAAGAAAAGAGGGTGGGGCGAGCCAGCAAAGTGCTCAGTAAAAGTTAATTATTATTGCTTGGCCTGGGGCCCACTCCCTATTAGATGTTGGAACTCTCCCCTCTCCTTCCGTCCCGGGCTGCTCTGCCCAGCAGTAGTTCAGCCCTGACAGGAGGGAGGCTCCAGCTGGCCGTCCCCTCCAGGGCAGCCCCAGCCCCAGCCCAGCCCCCGGCCGCGCGCCGCCCTGCTGTGCGGGTCCTCCACGCTCAGACACCGGCCCTGCGTTCGCACCATCTCCCTGCTCTCACGGCTCCCCCCCACCCCCGCTCCTGTTGGGTGCTGGTGCAGAGCCCCCTGCCGAGGGCTGCAGGACTGGAGTCCCCTGCACCCTGTCCCCCATCTCTTGCTGCCCTTGTGCGTCTCTGCTGCCCCCCGCCCTCTCGGATCAGTGCCCCCAGGTGGGGAGAGAAGCGTGCACCCCCACCCTACACCCCATGGGGTGGGGGCCTGGGGGAAGGGCAGGCCCTTGGCCCCCATTCTCAGCCACCGGGAGCGTAGCTGGGCTGGGGGCTGGGGTGCTCTTCCCTCCGCAGAGTGGCTGGGCCCCTGCCCTTGCAGCGCCCCTCCGAGGCTGGACCACAGCGGGCACTGGCGTCCAGTACAGGCGGGGGAGGAGCACCAGGGCCTCCCATGGGCGCAGCTGGGCCCTGAGAGCTGGACAAGAGCCCCCATGAGGCCCCTCCCCCCCAGACAGCCTCCGGCTCCTCCCAGCCCAGCACGGTGAGGTCCAGGAGGGCCCAAGGTGTGGGCCAGGCCTGGGATGCTGGTCTCCTAGGCGTCCGCCGTGGCTGCGCGTCCTGCTGCCGTAACAGACTCGCTTCCCTCAGCATCCGCGGGCAGAACACCCTCGGCGGACCGGCCTCCAGCTGGGCTTCTCGGGCACCTGCCCTCGGCCAGCCTCCTGTGTCCTGGCCCCTGCGGTGGGCACTGCCAGACGCGTGTCTCAGGGCTGTGAACCCCCCGCCCCTCTGCAGCTGGCGCCCCTCCCTGACGACCCTTGCTCGTCTCCCCCTGGGGGCCCCACACTGCCCTCTGGCACTGCCCTTGCCCAGGTTCATGCGGCCACTCAGTGACCAGGGGCAGCGGGCGGCCCATGCTGACTCCTGGGCTCCCTGCGCCATTCCTGGCCTGGAATTCCCACTTCTTGGCCCCAGGCGCCCCGTTCCACCCTTGCCCTGCAACCTCGCCCCCGCTCGGACCACTCATTCGGAACCGCCCCTGCCTGGACCCACCCCTTCGGTACTGATGTCCCCAGAGAGAAGCTTGGACACTCCCAGGGTCTCGGATGCCGCCAACCCCTAGTCTGCAAGTCTGGCTCTTCGAGAACCTTCTCCCTAAGCCCCGCCCAGTTGTAACCCATGCGTCCGGGCACAGTGACCCATCTCCCCTGCAGCTGGGCCAGGAGGGGTCCTAGGCACCCACCCGTGGTGCCGTGCCCCTCTTGCCTCTCCCCTCCCCCAGCCTCAGCTGGGTCCGGCCTTCTCTCCATCAATCCTCGTTCTGCTTTGTACCTGTCGTCCATTCAGCCCCTCGATTTCTGGGGAACAACCTCCAACCTGCGGGACCACCAGGGAGGCCCCTGTGGGCATGGCGTCCAGGGCCCTGGCGGGTTAGTCAGTGCCTGCAGCCTGGCTCCGGCCTCTCGTCCCCTCCATTCCTGCAGCTCCACGCCTCCCTGCACAGGCCCCTCCCACACGCCCGCCTGGAGGGCTCCTCTTCACTCCTCAGAGCCCCTTCCCGCCAGCCCTGCTCGGCATAGCCTGTGTGCAGCGGCCCCTCTGTGCCCCTACCCCCCACAGGGCATCTCTCCACTGAGGTGGGGCAGGCCCCAGGATCCCGTCCCGCCCTACTCTGAGGGCTCCCAGAGGCGGCAGTGGGTCTGGCTCGGCTCCACGGCCCCAGGCCTGGGTGCGGCCCGGCTCCATCTCCGCTGGGGATGGACAGAGGGTCCAGGGCAGCGGGCAGGAAGAGTCCTCCCTGCACAATTAGGAGCCTGAGAACCTGGTCCAACCTGCCCAGGGCGGCCGTTAGCGTTCCAATTAATTAGCGAAGTCTGAGGAGCACTTTGAACATAAAACACTGCATGAGCACTAAGTATTATTATTAAAAAGGAAGAAGTTCCCTCGTACGCCAGGCTGGCCAGCCCCGGGCTAGTCTAACTAAAATGAGCGAATGCAGAAAATTAAGCAATTAACAAGGTGATATTTCAGGATTTGTGAAAAGCTGCAAGTAGCCCATGGCTGCATTTCTCTGATCTGTCTCTCCCATTTCCCCGCTGCCCCACGCCGCCCTCCTGCACCGGCCTCTGCCAGGGCTCTGGTTCGAACAGACAGACAGACAGACAGACTGGTGGCAGGCAGAGCACACGGTGGCCAGGACAGAGCCGTGGCAGCCTCCGGGCGCAGGGGCTCCCCTTGTCCCTTTGAAAAGCAAAGAAACCCCACCTCCCCACCCCAGCCCTGCCGGCAGCTGGGGTCCAGAAGCCCCTGTCCCTGTCCCCACCCCCTGGGGTGTGTGTGAGCAAACAGCATCTCCCACCTTGGACAGCCTGTGCTGGCTCTACCAGACCGAGCCCAGGCCCGTGAGAGCCCAGGAGAGCCCGTTTCTCTGCCCTGCCGCCCAGAGCCTCCCAGGGAGGGAAGTCCAACAGGTCTCTGTCTCGGGCCAGCCAGAGCCGAACTCCAGGGCCGGGGACGCATCGGAGGAGGAGTCGCTCCAAGTGTTGGGATCTGGAGTCCCGGGCCCCGTGCTCTGCTGATTTCCCCCGGGGCTCCCTGTGCCTCGTTGGCTCATCTGTGAAATGGGGGTGTTGCCCTGCTTAGCACTCTGGCCTCGTGGGCAGTTGGCCTCAAGCTCTAGCCAGGCAAAGACGACTGGAGTCCCGCGCTGGCCTCTCTTTCTGGCCAGTGCCAGTTCTCCGAGTGTTTCCAGAACACCGTGGTCCCGGGTTGGTGGCCAGATCCTGCGTGGCACCCACGGGAGGAGCAGTGGCCCTGGCAGCCCTGGGCCCCCCACCGTCACAGCTCCGGGGTGGGGCTGCCAGGAAGGGGCCCTGAGCGCCTTGGGGCAGCTCTCCCAGCAGGTCCACTCGGCCCTGGCCCCAGCCCTGAGCTGTGCCTGGAGGCCCCCACCCAGCCTGGGCCTGGGCAGAGCATGCTGAGTGTGGAGAGTGTGGACGTGAACCCCTCACGCCAGCAGCCCAGCGACGCAAGCCAGCAGGGCTCTGCCCTACAGGCCCAATGAGGAAACTCAGGCTGATCCGCGTTGGGCCCTCCGAGGAGGCGGACCCACCCCTGGGAGCGCCTGACCCAGCCCCCGCCCCATCAGGCCTGGGAAGTCGGAGGGCGCCCCTGGGAGCAGGGCTTGTGCTGGGTCACAGGGACACGAGGCGGTCCCTGGGCCAGTGGACAAGACTGGTTACCGTCCCTGCCTGCCAACAAGGCCATCTTTGGAGAAGAAAAGGGGCCAGGATTTTCTTTAAGATTTATTTTATTTATTAAGAAGGCAAAGCAAGAGAGAGAGAGAGGAGCAGGAGACAGAGAGAGCAAGCCAGGGAAGCTGCATGGAGGTGGCGGCTTCTGGTGCCAGCATCGCTGCTTCCCTGGGTCGTACAGAGGCACCAGGGCCCTGGAATTGCACGTCTTTCACGTGGCATACGTGAAAGAAAGAATGAACAGAGCCAGGCCATTCCGTGTGGGGGCGGGGTGGATGGGGGAGGTTTGGAACACAAGCTGAGGAGCCGGGGAGGGTCACTGAGTGTGGGCTGCACCCACCTCATCAATGGTGTGGAAGATAAATCCGGGGAACAGGTGCGCTCAGATCCAGGGTGCTCAGAATGAAACGTGTGCCCAAGGGAACCCCGTGGCTCCTGCTTCCACCAGCAGAAGCTGAGGTCGCGAGCGCAGGCTCCCACGTGCCGACCCTCGGGGCCCAGGGCTGTCACCCTCACCCCACCTGCTCCTACCCAAAGGCAGCACGAGGGGCCTGAGCCTTGCACCACCCCCCCGGTGGGGAGGGGCCCCACGGTCTCTGCACCCCGGGGAACCTGCGTCCACTTCACCTGCTGGGCGGAAGGGCAGCCAAGCAGACGCTGGCCCGTGAGCCGCTGAGACCGGAAGTTGGTGAAGGATCCTGGAAGGCAGCTGTGGCCACGGGCTTTGACCAGGACACCTGCCTTGGAGGGGCTGCCCTGAGGAACCCAGGATTTAGATTTTGGGACAAAGACGTCCGTGGAGATATCGAGGGTAGTGGGAAACCAGGAAGCCACCCACAAGTTGAACAACAGGGTCATGGCCAAGGGAATCAGAGTAATGCAATACGAAGCACCCACAGAAACTGGGTCTTAAGACATATTTCATGATGGGACAGAACGCACGCTATTTTAGGGTTAAAAAACAACAACAACAAAGACCAGGGATCCTGCAATCCCACTCCTGGGAATGGATCCAGAGGAAAGGAGAGAGCAAGCCGCGGAGACAGCTGCACCATTCACAACTACGGGGCAGCCCAGCGCCCACCAACACGTGCGTGGGAACAGCAAAGGTGGGGCCGGCACACCGTGGAACGCGGTGCAGCCACGGAGAAGGGTGAGCTCTCATCACGTGCCTGGAGTGCATCGTGCTAAGTGAAAACAAGCCAGGCACAGGGCAAGAGCCCGTGGACCTCCTAGACGTGGACCTCCTAGACGTGGACAGGGGCAGGGCGGCGGGGAGGAGGCGGCGCAGAAGGGGGACGGGACGGGGTGCACCCGGGCAGAACTGACAACACACACCTCTAGTCCGCGAGTGAGAGACGTGGGAGTGTCCCGACACCAAGATGTGCTGACTCAGCCGAGAGCTGTGCCCGCTCCCCCCATCCGACGGCCCTCACTGTAAACCTGTATTGCAATATCACCCTGCACCCCGTAACTATACATAATTATATGTCCATTATTTAAAAGTTAAAACAGGATGCTACATATGTCAAATTTCACTTAAAAGCATACGCATCAAGTAAAGACTCGGGTGGGAATCAAATGCAGCAGGAAAAAACAAACACACAGTCTTTGAAAGGACCGGCGACAGTGACGATGGCCGGGAGAGCAGAGGTCCCAGTGCCCAGGAGCAGCAGTGAGAGAGGCGACTGACCGAACGGCTGCCCAGGAGCCGCGAGCCACGGCGCGTCCGCAAATCATACAAGGCAGACAAGAAGGACGAATTTTGAGAAACACAAATGGCCAAAACTCAAGAAGAGAGAGAGCACCTACATAGATTTGTAACCTGCTCAAAGGCATGTACTAATTGGGGGCCAGCGCTGTGGTATAGCGGGTTAACACCCTAGCCTAAAGTGCTGGCATCCCATATGGGCGCTGGTTTGAGACCCAGCTGCTCCACTTCCAATCCAGCTCTCAGCCGTGGCCTGGGAAAGCAGTAGAAGATGGCCCAGGTCTGGAGATTCCTCAGAAACCTGAAGATAACCCTACCGTTCGACCCAGCCATCCCACTCCTTGGAATTTACCCAAAGGAATTTAAATTGGCAAACAAAAAAGCGGTCTGCAGCCTAATGTTTATTGCAGCTCAATTCACAATAGCTAAGACCTGGAACCAACCTAAATGCCCATCAACGGTAGACTGGATAAAGAAATTATGGGATATGTACTCTTTAGAATACTATACCGCAGTAAGAAACAACGAAATCCAGTCATTTGCAACAAAATGGAGGAATCTGGAACACATCATGCTGAGTGAAATAAGCCAGTCCCAAAGGGACAAATACCATATGTTCTCCCTGATCGGTGACGACTGACTGAACACCAAAAAGGAAACCTCCTGAAGTGAAATGGACACTATGGGAAACGGTGACTTGATCAGCATAGCCCTGGCTGTTAATGAACAACTTAATACATTATCCCTCTTAGTAGTTTTTTTGTCTGTTCTACTTAATATGACTGGTTTAATTCTGTAATTAATACACAGTTATTCTTAAGTATTGAAATTTAACTGAAATGTGATCCCTGTTAAACATAAGAGTGGGAATAAGAGAGGGAAGAGATGTATAATTTGGGACATGCTCAAGCTGACTTGCCCCAAATGGCAGAGTTAGAAACATACCAGGGGATTCCAATTCAATCCCATCAAGGTGGCATGTACCAATGCCATCTCACTATTCCAAGTGATCAATTTCAGTTCACAATTGATCATAATGAAAGGACTAAGAGTCAAAGGGAGCACATAAACAAGTCTAGTACCTGCTAACACTAACCGATAGAATAAATAAGGGGGAGAGTGATCCAACATGGGAAGTGAGATACTCAGCAGACTCATAGAATGGCAGATGTCCTAAATAGCACTCTGGCCTCAGAATCAGCCCTAAAGGCATTCGGATCTGGCTGAAAAGCCCATGAGAGTATTTCAGGCATGGAAAGCCAAGACACGCTGGCAAAAGATCTCTGTGAGTGAGATCCCAGTGGAAAGAACAGGTCTTCAAAGAAGGAGGTACCTTTCTCTGAAGGGAGGAGAGAACCTCCACTTTGACTATGACCTTGTCTAAACAAGATAAGAATCGGAGAACTCAGAGGGCTTCCATAGCCTTGGAAACTCATGACTGGAGCATAGGGAGATTACTGATGCCATAGACAGGAGTGTCAATTGGTAAAGTCAACAACAGGAATCACTGTGCACTTATTCCTCATGTAGGATCACTGTCCTTAATGTGCTGTGCATTGAGATTTAATGCTATAACGAGTACTCAAACAATATATTTCACTTTGTGTTTCTATGGGGGTGCAAACTGTTGAAATCTTTACTTAATGTATACTAAACTGATCCTCTGTAAAAAAAAAAAAAAAAGAAAAGAAATTATCAACTCCCAACTTGACTCTCACTGGGATTAAACATGACAATAGGTCTGATCTGATTTCATCATCATTTAAAAAAAATCATCTATTATTTTTCACTTTATGTTTCTGTGTGGGAGCAAACTGCTGAAATCCTTACTTAATGTATACTAAGCTGATCTTCTGTATATTAAGATAATCGAAAATGAATCTTGATGTGAATGGAAGGGGAGAGGGAGTGGGAAAGGGGAGGGTTGTGGGTGGGAGGGACGGTATGGGGGGGGAAGCCATTGTAATCCATAAATCGTACTTTGGAAATTTATATTCATTAAATAAAAGTTAAAAAAAAAAGAAGATGGCCCAGGTCCTTGGGCCCCTGCACCCATGTGGGAGACCCAGAAGAAGCTCCTGGCTTCGGATCGGCTCAGCTCTGGCTGTTGTGATCACTTGGGGAGTGAACCAGCAGATGGAAGACCTCTCTCTCTCTCTCTCTCTCTCTCTCTCTTTCTACCTCACCTTTCAAATAAATAAATCTTTAAAAAATGTATTAGCAATTTAAAAACTTCCCCTAAGGAAAACTCGAGACCCAGAAGTCTTCCCTGCTAAACCCTAATACACATTTAAAGAAGAAATGACACCAACCTACCACCAATCCTTCCAGAAAACAGGGCAGGGGGAGCGCTCATGACTTATCAATACAGCCCATGCTGCCCTGGTACCAGCTTCAGACAAGGATGTCACAGGAAATAAAGCGACAGGAGGACGTCTCTTACGAATAAAGCTGCAAAAATCCTCCACAAACTACGGGCAAACTGAAGCAGCTGACAGTGACAAGAACGGCGCGGCACGAGCCATTGGGATCTCCCCCAGGAAGGCAAGAAAATCAGCGCACGCCACGCAGCATGTCCCCAGAAGGACGGACAGAGCACTCACGGTCACATCAAACACAGAGCTGGGTGGGACCCCGGACACCCACTCGCGATAGACACTCAGCAATTCAGTATGAGCGGGAACTGCCATCCTAGCAAAGAATGCCAAGAGCCGATGGCCAACCGCGTTTTTCTTTTTTAAACGATTTATTTATCTATTTGAAAGGCAGAGTCACAGGGCCGGTGCCGCGGCTCACTAGGCTAATCCTCCGCCTTGCGGCGCTGGCACACCGGGTTCTAGTCCCGGTCGGGGAACTGGATTCTGTCCCGGTTGCCCCTCTTCCAGGCCAGCTCTCTGCTGTGGCCAGGGAGTGCAGTGGAGGATGGCCCAGGTGCTTGGGCCCTGCACCCCATGGGAGACCAGGAGAAGCACCTGGCTCCTGCCATCGGATCAGCGCGGTGCGCCGGCCGCGGCGGCCATTGGAGGGTGAACCAACGGCAAAGGAAGACCTTTCTCTCTGTCTCTCTCTCTCACTGTCCACTCTACCTGTCAAAAATAAAAAAATAAATAAAAAAAGAGAGAGAGAGAGTCCTCCATCCGCTGGTTCACTCCCCACATGGCTGCAACAGCTGGAGCTGTGCCAATCCGAAGCCAGGAACCAGGAGCTGCGTCTCTCACACAGGTGCAGGGGCCCAAGGACTTGGGCATCTTCCACTGTTTCCCAGGCCATAGCAGAGAGCTGGATCGGAAGTGGGGCAGCCAGGACTCAAACCAGCACCCATAGGGGATGCCGGTACTGTAGGCGGCGGCTTTACCTGCCTCGCCACAGCACCAGTGCCATCCAATTGCATTTTTCACAGCAAAACTCTAACTGCTTTCTCCCTAGGATTGGCGGCCAGGTGAGGACACGCGCCCTCTCTGCTCTGTTCCGTGTGTTACTGGAAGGCCTGACCACCGCATCCAGCCAAGGCTTCCAGACCAGAGAGGAGGCAACAAAACTGTCTTCCCAGGAGACCCCGTGATCCTCTAAGTGGGGAATCCTAGGAAATACTCACTCCATGCCCACGTGTGCGCGTGCACGCAAACCACTGGGGTCAAAATAACAAAGTCCAAGCTGCAGACCTGCACGCCGGAAACTGCCACCCACCCCACGCCGGAGAGAAGCCGAAGGTCTGTGTGACCAGGGAGGCGCTCTGTGCTCGGCCGGTCCGCGTGGCCGGCGGCGCTTCTCAGAGCGAGCTGCAGGCCCGGGAGTCCCCATCAGAACCCCAGCAGGCTTGTGCAGCAGTGACAGCCCAACCCTTCAGTGTTTGAGCAGCTGCAAAAGGCCCGGACTCCCCAAAACCACTGTGGTGAGGAAGCAGAAACCTGCAGGAGTCTCACTTCCTGATCGCAAAGCTCACCGATGTGTGGCCGTCAGGACCGGGTCTCCCCCACACCAGCAGGGCTCCGTGTGCATGTATGTGTGTGCACCTGTGTGTGTGCATCTGTGTGTGTCATGTGTGTGTAACAGGATCCAGAATCCAGAAATAAGCCCTGGCATTTGTGGCTAATTGGTTTTCAAAAACATGCCAAGGCATCCAGCGCCGCAGCTCACTAGGCTAATCCTTCGCCTGCAGCACTGGCACCCCGGGTTCTAGTCCCGGTCGGGGCGCCGGTTCTGTCCCGGTTGCTCCTCTTCCAGGCCAGCTCTCTGCTGTGGCCCAGGAGGGCAGTGGAGGATGGCCCAAGTGCTTGGGCCCTGCACTCGCATGGGAGACCAGGAGGGGGCTCCTGGCTTCGGATCAGCGCAGCGCTGGCCGTAGCAGCCATTTGGGGGTGAACCAGCGGAAGGAAGACCTTTCTCTCTGTCTCTCTCTCTCACTGTCTAACTCTGCCTGTCAAAAAAAAAAAAAAAATTAAAAAGTTTTAAAAAACATTCCAAGGCAATTCAATAGGGGAAAATGGTTTTTGAACAAAAGGTATTGGCATAATTGTATATCCACAGGTGAAATGTATTTAATTTTTTAGTACCTTTCCTTTGAGAAATGTTTTAAGTTAATTACTTAATTGTATTTAGTTGAAAGGCAGAGAGAGAGAGAGATCCCATCTGCTGGTTCACTCCCCAGTTGCCCACAGCACTGGGGGCTGGGTCAGGCCGAAGCCCCAGGAGCCCTGAACTCAGCCTGGGCCCCCACAGGAGTAGCAGGGACCCAAGTACTTGAGCCGGCACCACTTGCCCCCCAGGGGGCGCAGTAGCAGGCAGCTGGAATGGAGAGCAGAACCGGGCTGGGA